>NW_017566854.1:115528-287554 GCF_001661335.1 Babjeviella inositovora NRRL Y-12698 | reverse complement strand
GACTAGTTAAAATTCAGCTGGGGCGTACATAAGCTTTTTGGACAAGCTGCATGCATAAGCTTTTTCGACAAGCTGCATTCACCTGTCACAGGCGACCGATTTGGGATAGAAAACACCGAATAGGTAGATGAAACTCGCTTCTTTTAAGGTTCTTTGCGGGGAGATTTCCTGTACAGCGAACCCAATTCTGTCATATCCTGGCTTATTCAGGGGATTTAAGGCTATCTTCTTTAATTGTCTTGGTATAAATCTATACATGCACTCTCTGATTAGTAAATGATCATTATGGCTGTTATTGAGTACACCTTTTGACACACTCTCTTCGGTTATTATAAAGCATACCTTCGAAGTGATCAATGAGATGAATATATGCCAGTCACAGATATGCATTGTCAAATATAACTTCGAGGCACTGCCAAACTGTTGAACTTATTTTCCTAGCCCGCAAGATATGTTGTCCTGATTTCTCCCTTTTGTCTAAAGTCCTTAGGTATCTAAGAACAATCGCCTACCTGCGTCTCGTTTACGCAGGTGCGTGGCTAGTTTGTGCGCCTCGAAATGCACTCCTATTGAGGAACCGATTATGCAACCGTGGAATGAGTAACAGGCTTAGTACCTCGTGTATTACCGAATAGTCCAAACAGTGAAACTGCCCCATATTCCAAGCTCCGATATTGTATCATCGTGATGACTTATTTTTGTTGGGGCGGTTTCTTGTACGATTACTAAAGATTTCCACCAAGATTAGACGGCAGCTTATGGCCCGTCGTGGATGCGCTCACAGGCTCGAAAAATTAGGAATACACAGGTTCTCTATTCAAATTTTATATGATTCTTGGATAATGATTTTTCGGGTGGGGGGTTGGATAACCGTTAGTAACCCCTATAGCTATTTAGCCGACGAAAGTGTAAGAGCTAAGATACAAGCTTTCTACATGGGCCATGCTGCACGAATCTATGGAAAAAAGCTTCCTTTCGGTACAGAATTCGACCTTTTTGCACTAATTAGAAATCCCATAACGACCCACAGGCCTGGTTACCCAAAACAATGTTGACATACCTGGTGCTACGTGGGTTCTGGACCCTTGCCTGCATACCCTACACGGCGCGAATTTGTCGAAATAAAGCCGCCCCATCTAGCTAAGTAAACTGGTATGTATAGCCTCCACGAGGGTGAAATTCATCATTTTCAAAACTTACCATGTTTATAAGTTGTAATGGTCTATTTTGTGTTCATATCATTCACATTGGTATATGCCCCCTGGAGTACCAAGTCAAGTAGCCATGACAGTCGTAGATGTTTGCTGAATTCCAACCCAGGGTCATTTAATTTTAAGTGAGGGGAGGAAACCCCCAACTTTGTTCAGTTTTAAGCGAATCGGGATATATGCGCCTGTCCTTAAAGGTCATGTAGCATTTCAGGTCAGCTCTTTCGGAACGTCTGTTTATTCCCTGGAATGTATAGCTTATTGTTTCATGGTTTTAAGCGTCAACGAACTCATTACGTAAATACGTGCATTGGCTTCCAGAGCTTCTCTTTGTTTCTGCGGGCTGGTTATGAGGCAAGCTGTAAGAAAGCTCGTTTCATTTTCCATTCTTCGTCTTTATAAAAACGACTGATATTCTATTTGAGGTCATTCAGCTTGGCCATTATCCTCTTTTGGAGCAGTCACTGGTTTATTTTCCGCCTTACCTTGGACCAGAAGAAATGCGTGCTATAAACCCCATCTAGCTTTGAGTTACTTCCGGGAGTGTGTGCATTGACGGTTTTTTTGTGAGGTATCATATGGCATCCAATTTTTCCACCGCTGACTTTTTTTCTTTCTACACCAGTGCATCTATTTCAGCTTTTTGCCTGTTGGCATTGGTTTTACTTTTCTTTAGGGTTATACAGCATCTAGACCCATTCTTGGGTTACATATTGATGGTTATTTGACCTGAAATCATATCCCTCCAATTTTCAGGCAGAATCTCACGCATTTACTAGTAAAATTAAACCTGGGCATGGTATATTCTCGTCTCACGCCCCCACACACACTTCGGCATTCCCAGCTTTTATTCCATGTCTACGGGCTTTGAGTGTGGTACATCTAGTAGATATTATTGGCTATGAGAGAATATTGAGGGTTATCCAATACATTAGATAGATTGAGGGACCGAGAAGATTCTTATATACCGTAAAAACAACCGTATTACGCCACTTCGGATAAGGGAAAGGGGTCCGGCGAACCGATGGAACGTCTACAGCACATGACGTAACACCCCTTTAACATATTACGCTTAGCTTAGGCAATAAGTAAACGGTTTATTTCTAGTGAATTATGGTCATTGTCTCCGATGACGTTATTTTCAAAAAAAATTGGCCCGGACATTACGTCAATTTGCTATAGCTTTAGCCATTCCCTGTCTCGGCTATTGTACAGCTGCCGGCCTACTTACCATTGCAATATTTTGTATCAGTGCTCACAATCGACGTTTGCTTTTCCTAGCCCTAACTCCTTCCTTTAACCAGGGCCTGAATTCGAATGTCCCTTTAGCGAGTTAATGGGCGGAGGATATGGTATTTGGCGTCAGCGAACCAAACGTCTTGTTTTAAATCTGTTTTGGACACATGTGAAAGAGGAAAGTATCAGAGAGCAACCATAAGATATTCGTATGCTGGCCCCTATATATGTAGCCTCTCTTTCCCGCTGAGCTATATGTCTACGTAATCTTTATCTTATTCTATTATATTAGTATGGCGGTGGTTAAATATAACCGTCTCCTAACCGTTATGTCTGTGTCAATAAGACACCTTCAATTATCGCGGTATAACTATTGAACATTCAAAATTCCTGAAAAGGTTATTAAGCCGCCACGGCCAAAAATCTTTAAAAGGCGTGACTCCAATTTGGGTTATAGTTACCATTCTTAACGTGTGCTGGGTATTGAAAACATGTTTAAAGTACTCCTAAAGCTAAGTGTGAACGGGCGCAACAGGGGACTGCTAGATAAGGACTGTATCTTTCTAACATCCAATAAGCAACCTTGCATATATTCCGCGTAATTCTGATCGCATGTCAAATCCTAGTCGCATGTCAAATCCTAATCGCACGTCAGATCCTAATCGCACGTCTATCTTTGGTTTTGAAAATACAGTTTTTGCATTACACTTTAGATGAGCGCCAGTGTCCTATGGCAACGTTTTAACTGTATTAGCCACGGGAGGATTCGGCTCTCGAACAAGGATCTCGCGATTCCCATGTGCAAAAAGAGAAAAACCTAATCTCATGGCAGATACCTATAGCTGTGCACGAACGGCCCGGCGGCCCTCGTTCAGCTCCCTGGCTAGGCCACACGGAATCACGCCATTTCTTTTTTTGAATCTTTTTTTCGCATCTTCAAACCTTATTCAACTCCCTGTTCGTTTCTTTTTTCTCGTTCGTGTATAAAAAGTAAACTGTTGTACAAACCCATTTTTCGGAATCTTTTTGCAAGGGTCTTTTGTTCTTTTCATAAGCTTACATCAACAATGGCATCCGTTCAAGTGTCTTCCAGCGGCAGCGCCGTTTTGGATAACGAATCCTCCACCTTAAAGACCACCAGAGTTGGTAACGTCTCCTCTTTGACCACCGACTCTAAAGAGGTTATAACCACTACTGACTTAAACGGTAACCGGTTTGAAGTCCCTAACTACAGTATGGGAGACATTTTGTCTGCTATTCCAAAGCACTGTTACGACCGTAACTTGCTCTACTCCTTGCATTTTGTGGCCAGAGACATTGCCGCCATGGTCGCGTTGGGGTACTTGGCCTATAACTTTATCCCAATGGTGCCTAACTACTACGCCAGAGGTGTTCTTTGGTCTCTCTATTCCTACGCCACCGGTTTGTTCAGTTTTGGTTTGTGGATCTTGGCCCATGAGTGTGGCCACTCCGCCTTCTCTGACTACCCAGTTGTCAACAACTTTGTCGGTTGGGTGTTGCACTCTTACTGCGGTGTCCCGTACTTTTCTTGGAAGTATTCTCATGCCAAGCACCACAAGGCTACTGGCCATTTGACTAGAGACATGGTGTTTGTTCCATACACCGCCGAGGAGTTCAAGGAATCGAAGGGCATCTCCAAGTGGGCTGAAGCTGTTGAGGATACTCCAATCTACACCATGGGTATGTTGCTTTTCCAGCAGATCGGTGGTATGCAGCTTTACTTGTCCACCAACGCCAGTGGTCAACCGATCAACTTGCCATGGTGGAAAAAGTCTCACTTCCACCCGACCTCCCCGATCTTTGAAGCCAAGGACTACTGGTATGTCATTCTCTCTGATATTGGTCTCTTGCTCGTTGTTGCCATGGCTTACTGGTGGTACAAGACCTACGGTCTCTTCTGCATGGTGACCTCCTACTTCATCCCATACTTGTACGTGAACCACTGGTTGGTCTTTATCACCTTCTTGCAGCACACCGACGCCTCCATGCCTCACTACACTGCTGAGCAATGGACTTTTGCCCGTGGTGCTGCTGCTACCATTGACAGAAACTTTGGTTTCGTCGGTCAGCACATCTTCCACGACATTGCCGAAACCCACGTGTTGCACCACTATGTTTCTCGTATTCCATTCTACCGTGCCAGAGAAGCCACTGCCGCGATCCAGAAAGTCATGGGCCAGCACTACAGGTACGAGGGTGAAAACATGTGGAAGAGTTTGTGGAAATGTGCCCGTACCTGTCAGTTCGTTGAAGACACCCCAGACAACAAGGGTGTTTTAATGTTTAGAAACGTCAACGGTGTTGGGGTGAAGCCAAGAGATTAGGCGTGTTGCTACGCAGCATCGCACCCACATTGATGTTGTTCCTCGCAACGCCTTTTTATTTATCATTCTTTTCTCTTTTAGGTATTGTTCATCTAGATTTATGAAAGAAACCTTATAGTTGTATATAGAAACACGCGTCACATCTGTCGCCTCAACGTCGTAGAGGCCCCTTCCCAATGTCAGCACAAAATATTCTCTATATGATGGATTGGCAAAAAGCTTGAACCCGACGCGGGGGTCGAACCCGCAACCTTGTGATCGCGTACTGCTAAGAGTCACACGCTCTACCGATTGAGCTAGCCAGGCTTCAAGACTTTTGTGGGAGAATGAGTATAAGTTCACGTACCTGGTGATTTTAGAGAGATTGGGATAAGGGTTAGTCCACTAGTAGATGTACCCACACAAGGTGTTGCAAATCGAGGAGATTGCCTGCTTGCGAAGTTAGTTCTTTTTTATAAGTATATTACTATTTTATATAGTTTTTGTTTTAGCCAGAAAGTGGCCTTTATTTTGGAGACTCTAAGCGTACAATTGGAATCTCTCAGCATATCATTGGAATCTCTCAGCATATCATTAGAATCTCTCAGTATATCATTGGAATCTCTCAGTTGACAGTCACTAGTAAAGCACGGAAACTGTTATAGAATATTGATCCGGATGACACGTTAGGAAAGTCGGGAAGATTCCAGCAGAATGTTGACATTGTTATGTTTTTTGGGTTCCGTACATGACTAATGGCTATCTTTTAAGTTGGAAAACTCAGCCAGTTTTAAGCCTCTTGAAGACTACTTTAGCAGTTTTATTTGATGCATGTATTCTCCTTCAATATCGATTATAAATAATCAAAATCAAAAGGACTAGATTCAATTGAGTATAATTGTCTAGTTATTAACTGTATATGCATATTTAGCTTAAAGATTAAAATCTGAATTGTAATATATATATATATATATATATATGGCTCAATCCATATAGCTACATATACTATAGATTTTAACATGTATGGATAGTAACAATACGCTTATAGTGTATTATACGTATCCGCATACTCAATATTTTCCGAAAACTCCCTTTATCGGTTAAAGAGGTAATATCATCCAGATATTATGAGCTAGTATACCTAGAGGCATATAGCAACGGCCGTGTGGTCTAGTGGTATGATACTCGCTTTGGGTGTGAGTGGCCCAGGGTTCAATTCCCTGCTCGGCCCGTTTCTTTTTCTTACGCTTATTAATCGAGATTCGTGTTCGGCGAGAAACGATATATATTTCCGGACTTTATGAATGTTGAGGCTCACGTGCACAATCCTTCACGTGACGGAAACGGTGCCCCCCCCCGTTCTACAGAATTCTCTAGCAACTGCCGTGACTATCGATACGATACGGCAAAATCGAGGTGGAAAGTTTTCTTGCGGGCATACGGTCCTGGTACGCGCGAGGACTCAACTATATTTGATAGGATTCATTAGCTGACCATCTTTATATATTCCATCAGCAAGAGGAATAATATTGCCACCAGGCCGTTTGCTCAACAAATCTAAGCCCCCAGACAACTAGCGCCATGGCATCCTACACCAAAGACCAGGAGATCTTAATCCAGAAGATCCTATCCTACAAATCCCTGGAATACTACAGGATTTTGGCGATCGAAAGATCCGCCACTGAAGGTGAGATCAAAAAGTCGTACCGTAAGCTTGCCATCAAGTTGCATCCAGATAAGAACAACCATCCTCGAGCCGCCGAGGCTTTCAAATTCACAGCCAAAGCGTACGAGGTTCTCAGTGACCCTGATAAGAAACGTATATATGACCAGACCGGCCTGGATCCAGATAGTCGAGGCGGCGGTGGCGACGACTTCGCGCAGCACTTCAGACAGCGCGGCGGGGCTGGCCGGCAAACTCAGTTCGGCGGAGGGTTTCAGGACGCTGGGTTCAACGAAGATATCTTTAATTTATTCTTCGGTGGTCAGGGCGGGGCCCAGACGTTCTCATTTGGTAACGGTGGCGGCTTCCAGTTCGGCGGTGGTTCACCGTTCGGCCAGGCTGGCGCCTCGCCGTTTGGCTTCCAGCAGCAGCAGCGTCGTAGACAGCCGCAGCAGCCACAGCGCCCGCAAGAGTTGTCTGACACACTTAAACAGCTCCTTCCGTTGCTCTTGTTTATTCTCGTTCCGTTGCTTTCTAACTTGTTTTCAGGTGGCGACTCTACCCTGAAATTACCTGCATTCTCCTTCTCCCCCACTGCCCAGCTCAACATGGAGCTGCTCACCCCGACGTACAAGGTACCATTTTACGTGGGCAAGTCCACGATGGACGCCTATGCCGACAACGCCAAGTTGCGCCGCCAGTTCAGCAACAAGGTGGAGGCGGCCTACATTCAGGGTGTTAGAAGCCAGTGTCGCATGGAGAGATTGCGCAAGGAGGATATGGTTGATCAGGCACATGCTGGCTGGTTTTTTGTGGACCAAGAAAAGTTGGATAAGGCGAATGCCATGGTGATGCCGAGCTGCATGAAGTTGGAACAGATGGGGTTGTTGTAACAAACATTTGCTTTTCCAAGCCTGTATTTAACCGTCATTAGCACTCTACCATAGTATCGAACTGGGAGGTAAATTCCTGTAGTGGGCCCAATGTCCGTGAGGCACAAGCTAATGCGATTTTCTGCACTTTAGACGCACATCCCGACGAATGTTTCACCTCGACAGATGGTTTCGTAAACAATCTATAACCCTGAAATTAGCGATTTAATTCTATCTCTTCAATTTCCGCACCTTAACCATGGATAATCTCACTCAGACTTCAAGCAGCCCTGCCCCTGACTTTCAGGAAAGAATAAACGAGATCAGGTTGCAGCGAGTGTTGAACTTGAACCAGAGGCTCAGAGCGGATTTGAAAAGGGAGCGAATTACGGCATCCAATGCCTGCTTACTGTATGTATACCCTTCTGCCCTGAATGATCACTAACAAAATTAGCATTATCGATTTCACCAGAACAAAGCCAGATTATCTCGTACCTGAAGTTTGGGGCCAGCTACCACCAAGCCAAAATAACTTTCATCAGGCATTATTGGCCCAGCGAGGCAAGAGCCGACGCGAGGATTTGGGAGCTGGGTGCTGTGTAATAGTTTAACGCTTGTGGTTTCGGTCTCCAACCCCCTATTTCCATAACTGCTTAATAAACTTAAGCCATTTATGATTGATATTTGAGAGTAGATTGGCCTATGCTGTTTTACATCCCTTCACTCCTATACACGTATCCTTTCTCGGAGCTTTCAGTGGCTCTTCACACTATTCATTAAAGTTGGTCCACCAGCCCTTACCTAGTTCGTATCATCGTATATACATGCTAACCAAGTTGCTTATCCTCTACACTAATCTCTATATCCCTCAAGTGATTCTTGGTTTCCGAGTCCAGCCCTTGTTTCACGATCTTCTTGGCTGCCGTTGCCGCCTCGTCGGCTTCATCAGCACCGCAGCCACAGTCATAGTCCTCTAGGATGTTTGCGCAGTCATACATCTCCTTTTCCAACCGCTTATTGACCTTGTTGTGCAAATCGCAGCCCCATACCGATGCCGTGTTACGGTTCGTGAGCTGTGGCGGGTATTGCGTGATCAACTTGTTGAAGTGTCTCGCACAGTCGCCGCACGGGTAGACTTGAGCAAACAAAAGCAAGTAGTCATGGGTGATTTGTCTCTGGCTGGCAGATGGTTCCATCGGATAGCGCGCCAAAATTGTGTGGAAAAGTTTCCAGGAGGCGCGCCCGAGTTCAGCCTTAAGGGTGGCGTTTTCCATCTTTGGCATAAACGGCTCATCCGATAGTATGCTCACCGACGAGGACAAGTCCTGGGACTCGACTTCCCCGCCTAAGGAATCCTTCGCAAGCACCACGGATTCCTTGCGGGTCTGACTGGTTAATGGGTGCTCGTCGGGGGAGTCCAAATTCGAGGATTGGGTGAAGATGTAGACGATGAGTAGCATGGCTAGCAACGCCATCAAGGACGTTTGAGTCTTTCTGAGGGGCTTGATCATCGAGTGTGGTTTAGTTTATGTTTCCGAAATGAGCTGGGTTATAACTGTAAGGTGATAAATAAGGTGGTCTGGGAGGTTGCTGTGTGCCGTACCATGGAGACGCGTCTCCGAATGGCACATGTGGCCTGAGGGTGGAAATAGATACCAGGGCACATGCATGTGCTTGTTTCACGATTTTGGGATAGGATGACTAAATGTTTCCAGATATTCTGCAATATAAAAATAGCATTATAAACTGTCACTTCAAGACTGGTGGGAATTTTGAAGATTGATCTTGCAGATTGGTCTTGCAGATTTTTTCAACAGTTTTGCATGAACTACTTGCTATATTCTCCCCCAATTGTCCGAAATTGCCGCAAAGTTTGTCCAGAAGTCAGCACTGACTATAAGACATAATCTCTATAGGCATTTAGGTAAATACAATAATATAATGGCTGTCGATAGATACGGGACAAGCTCATTGAGGATTCTATAATGTAAAAGCCCAGCACCACTCCGTAACCTACGCCAATTGAGGGGCTGAGACGAGTCTCAACGTATCTATCACCAATTTTTATACCATGCTAGAGTTTTTTCCGGGCCATTCTACATTTAGCTACAAAATCATCAACATTAATCCTTACCTACCAATCCAAAACAGCAGCGGCGCATCAGAAGATGTTATCTCCATACTTTACATAATTTCCCGGGACAGTGCCGCACTGGCTGGTACGCAAGTTTTGTACCCCAAACCAGTTATCAGACATCATCTCGTAAACAAGCAAGCGGTCACCGCGCTCCATGCTCACGTCGATCTCCTCATCACCAGCCTGAAACGGATACTTTGCAATGGCTTTGGTCACCACCTTGGCGCCGTTCAGACAGTACTCAGGGGTAGGCGCGGCAGGCGCGATAAAAGAGTTCAAATTCAGGAACGACTTTCTCGTTCGGGATTTTGTTCTCACAGGGGATTCAAACGGTGCTGGGAGGTCGTTATACGTGCTATGTGGTCGGGCATGGTCAGTTTTTGAATAAGTGGGTCTGACCTGGCCAGCCTCTGAGTAGGCGGGTCTCGCCTCGTGTGCATACATGTGTGCGGGGCGCGCCCGGTCCAAGCATGGTGTGACGGGCGCGGATTTTGATGCCTCAGCCGCTCTGACGGACTTCCGGAACTGATTCATATCGCCGTTACCGCCATGGTTCAAACTATCCAATGCCTTGGACAACGGGTCAAAGTTCATAGAAAAGTCCTTCACCAACGGAACAGGCTTCGAGGGTGGTGCGAGTACCGGCACCGGCTTGGCGTGCATCTGTGCGTACTCCGGTTCGCGCGACGCACGCGAGCGCCGGCGGTCGGGTGAGGACCATGTTTTGTTGGAAGAGGCTGATGCGGCGGTGTACGCGGAGGCTTCCGAGCCAGACTGGGACTTGGCTCTTTCAAACAAGGTAGAAGCAGAATAATGAGAACGGCGGTTTTCGTCAGACATGTTGGATCTACGGTGATCATCCGAGACGTTAGACCCCGCAGGGCCAAAGAAGGCCCGTTCTTCTGGTGGCGCGAGCCTGGACGGGGATTCCTTGCTTTGGGCAAAAATCGGCTGCATTCCCGAGTCGCCAAAGAGTTGCGTCGCTGCAACACTCTTTGGCCTTTCTTCGTACGTAGAAGGGGTGCTTTCCTTGCTTTGTCCCCCAAAACTGGCCCAGATAAAGTTACGCGGCGTTTCGGTCTGGCCCCTTTCGTAATCTATAAACAGCGCGGGGTCAAAGATCTGATTACCCGTGTGATTGCGTTCAACAAACGAGTACACGTCGCCCTTGGCATCCACCTTTTCCAAAACCGTCCGAACCTCTTCTGCAGAGTCCGCGTCGTTCACACAGCTGGTTGAAATGGCGTTGGTGTACTCCCAGACGTTTTTACGCACCTCGTTGATGCGCTCACCCTCCAAGCTTTCCAACCGACGCGCGGCCAACTTCCAGTTCAACACGTACTGGTCATGGAGCTGCGCCGCCTGGGTGACTGCGAGATGGTACTTCTGCCCGAGGGTGGTCATGGCCTCATGGGTACGCCCGATTTTCACGTGGATTTTCTCCAACTCGCGCCCCAATGCTAATTGTGTCTCTGCGCGCAACGCCTTGTACTTGGCACACTCGTGTGCGTACGCCGCGCGCAACTTTTCGACGCTAGCGTCCGCGTGGTCCATTTCCTCCTTCAGCAACCGCACATTGCGTTCGATTGCGCGCTTCTGTTCGGAAAAGTGGTCGGCAAACCGTCTTAACGGCTCGTACACAGCTTGGCCGATGTGGCTTGCCTGCTGGTTGTGGTACTCGGACATTTTGCGCGTCTCGTGAAGAAGCGCGTTGACTGACTGCTTCAAAGTGCCGGACTCGCACGAGCCCACCATCTGTTTGGAAAGGGCCTCGAGCTTGCGCGCGTACTCCTGTTCGAGCTGGATCTTGTGTTTACAGAATTGCACGAGCTCGTCGACAGAGGTGGCCCCGTTGGCCATGTGTGTCTGAACAACGTCGAAGCCAGTGTTCTCCTGGCCCCAAAAGTTGTTGACAAAGGTACCGTCAAATACCGGTTGGGACATTATGGAATCTGTGTATGGGATATCGCGTAAAGAATACTGTAAGTGTGAAGAAAGATGTTTGAATATTGAGGATTAAGAGTCAGTGCTCTTTTCTTGGGCTTCGCTGCACCTCATCTAGCTGTCTTGATCAGGGTGTTTATGTTTATCCGAAACAGGATTTTTTGGGCATGCACAACTGAGACAAATGGCGCACGAGCCGCAGAGGGTATTCAGTATTGGTTTTCTGCAGTGCATAATTGAAGTATGGTCTGAAGGAGATTATAAATATCAACCCAGTACATCAAGAATAAAGATGAGATATGATGAAAAGGTTTGGAGGAAGCAATAGGGATGTCACTAAACACGCACAATAATGGGTGTTGCTGCAGTATATAAGTGCCTTAATACCCGAATTGCAGAATAGGGTCATACGGCCCAAACTGAGTGTAAAATTATAGAAAACACCAAGCTGGAATTGCTATATCCTTGACCTCAAAAAAATACATTACAGGTTGTTCATGGATCAAGTGTCTACAGACGTGTGGTGCCCGAGGAACCTTACAGCCAAATTGTAGCAGGAGCTTTCCTCTATTAATACAGGTGATATATTGGAAATCTCCACGTAATTATAATTGTTCCCAAAGAATACCCATATAATTAGACAGATACAAAATAATCTGAAGCTAGAATCACCCAGAAATAAACGGATATTGGGATATAACCCCACCGCGGCTCTCCAAGGTGAAGTGACAAGCACAAAAGACGGGTGATATATAATAAAACTAACAATCACGATGAATAGCAACATCGTGTTAAAGGCTTCTTCCTACGCTCCCCCAAAACTTCATAAACGGAAAACCTTACAAACTACTCGATATCCAAGTCAACCAACTGAGGCTCGCTCTTCTTCAACTCCGCAACAACCTTGTCGATCTTCTTGGTGGCCCATGGGAACCTTGGATTGATCAAGAACGGCCGCAAGTCGAAGCGGTTGTCATCCGGCGAGTACGCCTCGGCGTGGTACGACGGGGTCAACACGGTCTGCTTGTGGCGGTTGATAGCGTAGAAGAAGTAGAAGCGCTTGACTTTCTCGGCAATCTCCTCGGCGCTCAAGCGGTCACCCCATGTGTGGTACAACTTTATGAACATGGAGTACGGCCCGCACTTGTCAACTTTGCGGAGGCGCCCAAAGATAGACAACTCGTCGTAGCTCATACCCATGTCAACCTCGTCACTCTGCACGTAGTCCTTCGTGATCGGCTCTAACTCTGCGGTCGGCGTCGCGGTCAAAAAGTCGTGCAAAATCGGCATCTCAAACTCCGTCTCCGCGTACGCGATGAAGCGCTTCAAATCGGTCTTGGATATTCCGCCAATCGGGTTGATGTCTGCAGACGAGCAGTCGTACTTTGTCAAGTACCCGCGGAGACACTCGTCTACGTTAGCCGAGCCCAAAACCAACAACCCGCCGTATTCGCGGCCACGTACCCATGGCAACAACTGCGCAAAGAGGTACGCCAATACCATGCGCAAGCGCGCCTGGATGTTCTGCAACGCCAAGTTCTCGGTTTGGGAGCCACCAAAGATCTTGAAGATCGGGCGCTTGCCGGTGGCAACCTCAAACAAGCTCACCACGGCCGAAACAAGGGTGTCCATGTTGAAATCAACGTGGTAGGAACCAATCACGGCAGCAAGCTCCTTTGCGCGACTTCTGGTCTCGGTCGACGAGTTCTCCGTGCCCATGAAACAGGTGTGGAAGATCCTGCTAGCAAAATCCTGGGGATCGGTCGGGATCCAGTCCGGTTCGGAGTCATCAATCTTGGCCAACATGCGTGCGTCCGAAATGACCTGAGCGTTGCCCGCAGCAGCTGCCCGTGCAACCAAGCGCGTCATCGAGTGCACAATCACAGCTGTTGCGCACGAGTCAATCCCACCCGACAACGGGAGGAAGAACCCGGCCGCGCGACACCGTCTCAAGTAGTCCCATAACCAGCATGCAGGGCCAAGCGCAATCTCCTCCTCGGGTGAGTGGTAGCGGATCGCGCGCGGTGCTGACGGCACAATCTTCGGGTCGAAGGACGTCGCGTGCGGGGACAACTCCACGTCCGCGTAAACCCGCGTGTAGCTCGCATTCGTCGCGACCGCTTGCAACCCGTTTGCGATGGAGTGTCTGTAGGAGCGGACGTCCTCTAAATCGACCGTGGCGGTCACGACCTCGACGTCTTCCAAAGAAAACTGCGAAGCCTGGGCCACGACCTTGCCGTTGATGACGATCATGGCGCAACCGTCGTAGTACAAACGGTCACCATCGCACCCCTTCTGGTTCGCATAGAGGTACACCCCGCCGCACTTGGTGGTGGCGTTTGTAATCAAGTCGAGACGCGTGTTCAACTTGCGCAACTCGTGGTGCGAGCCGGACGAGTTGGTGAAAATCTCCACGCCGTCAAGCGCCATGGCGATGTGGGGCGACTGAGGGGTAAACAACTCCTCGCAGGTTTCGGCACCGATCACCGTGTCGAGCGTGCGGATCACGGCATCCCCAAAGTCGACGGTGCGCTGGCCCGTGAGCTGTGCAATCTCGCGTGGCAACTGGTAGCGTTCCACATGCCGCGCCCGCATCCATGGCGTGAAGAAGCGCATCTCGCGGTAGTTGCCGTCGTTTGCGAGAAAGAGCTTTGGACGGATAAGCAAGATCTTGCCGTCGTACGAGATCACGCGACAGTTATACTTCACGTTTTTGTGGAGCACCGGCATCCCGATGTCCAACATGATCCCGTGCGTTTCAGAGTTCGCCAAAAGCGTCGCATACATCTCCCAGCAGTGGAGGTATAGGTCGTGTTCGAGAAAATGATCCAAGCAGCCGTACCCCGGCACTTCCAATTCTGGTCCCACTCGCAAGGTGGCGCCCTTCTGTTTGGCGAGTACGATGCTCTCCAAGATCCGGTCGCGGTTGCCCTCAAAGTCGAGCGCCCATTGGTTCAAGTTGCACGCCGCTAACGTTACGTAATGGCCCATAGTGTAGAAATGGATGTATTTGATGGATATGCTATGGGTCCCAGTCTTCAATCGAGGAAGAACAGATGACCAGGTGAGTCAAATTTAAAACGCGGGTATGAGGAGCGCGAAAGAAAGGGCGAAAAAGTGACGCAAAAGTAACACTATAGATAAGCGCTCAGGGAAGAAATTATTGGATGGTCAAAGGCTAAATAACGACGGGAGTAAATGGGCAAAAAAAAGTTTACTAAAATTAAGGGTATTCACGTTCCAATATGAAGTAGATTTTCAATATTCTACGTGCGCGACTTGTCCAAGGGATTTAGCGCGGGGGTACTATCAATTTAACCGGTAGGATAATGGAAACACACTTGAACCTGAGTTGTGGCCTATAGAACATTTTACTTATCGCGGACAGACGGATATCTTTCATCGTGAGAGTAGAAATCAGCGGCGTGATGAGTACCTTTCCAATAACTTTGACGACCCTGGTTGGCGCGGCATCACGCAAGCTACACATAGACAGGAAACCCATGCCAACGAGGGGGAAATGGAACGTCAGTAAACCGGACAGCTGTTTGGTGCCATAATCCAGGTACAAGCTCGGCTACCAGTCTACAGGCCAGTGGCAAATATTAGTTCTTTATTAGTGTATAAAAACAAGTGTAGGTAGATATTTTAAGACTGCTCCAATTACAACTCATCGTGGTCATAGTCAAAGTCCTCATCGTCAGAGTCATCGGCGGCAGCACCGGCTTCAGGGCCACCGTACAACTTAGAGGTAATTGGGTAGGCAACCTTAGACAACTTCTCCTTCTGCTCCTCGAACTCTTCCTTGGTGGCAGAGTCAAAGTTGTCTTCCAAGAACTCCAAGGTGTCCTTAACCGCATCGGCCAAGGTTTCCTTGTCATCTTCGTCCAACTTGGAGCCCAAGCCGGTGGCGGAGTCGTCAGCGATCTGGTTTTTCAAGTTGTGGGCGTAGTTCTCCAACCCATTACGGGCCTCAATCTTGCCTCTCAACTCATCGTCCTGGGCAGCGTACTTTTCAGCTTCGTCAACCATACGGGCAATCTCCTCCTTGGACAATCTGCCCTTGTCATTCGTGATGGTGATGGATTCGGTGGTACCAGTACCCTTGTCGGTGGCCATGACCTTCAAGATCCCATTGGCATCCAAGTTGAAGGTGACCTCAATCTGTGGAACACCTCTTGGGGCTGGTGGAATACCGGTCAATTCAAACTTACCCAACAAGTTGTTGTCCTTGGCCAAGGCTCTTTCACCCTCGTAAACGGAGATCAAGACGGTTGGCTGGTTGTCAACGGCGGTAGAGAAGATCTGGGACTTCTTGGTTGGAATGGCGGTGTTTCTGTTGATCAAAGTGGTCATGACACCACCGGAGGTTTCAATCCCCAAGGTCAAGGGGTTAACATCCAACAAGACAATGTCATCAACCCCTTCTTCACCAGACAAGACACCAGCCTGAACCGCAGCACCGTAGGCAACGGCTTCGTCCGGGTTAATACCCTTAGAGGCCTTCTTACCGTCAAAGTACTTTTCCAACAACTCCTGGACTTTTGGAATTCTGGTGGATCCACCGACAAGCACAATGTCGTCGATTTCGGACTTGGACACACCGGCATCCTTCAAGACTTGCTCAACTGGCTTGAGGGTCTTCTTGAACAACTCAATGTTGATTTCCTCAAACTTGGCTCTAGTCAAGGTCTCGGAGAAGTCGATACCCTCAACGAGGGAGTCAATCTCGATTCTGGTGGACATCTGGGAAGACAAGGTTCTCTTGGCCTTTTCAACCTCTCTCTTCAACTTACTGATGGCCTTAGCGTTGTCAGAAACGTCGACGTTGTTCTTGCGCTTGAAGACCTTGACAAGGTGTCTGACGACTCTGAAATCAAAATCTTCACCACCCAAGTGGGTGTCACCAGCAGTGGCCAAGACCTCAAAGACACCACCCTCAATGGACAAGAGGGAGACATCGAAGGTACCACCACCGAGATCGTAGACAATGATTTGCTTTTCGCCCTCTGTCTGGTCCAAACCGTAGGCAATAGCAGCGGCGGTAGGCTCGTTGACAATTCTCAACACGTTCAACCCGGCAATGGTACCGGCATCCTTGGTGGCCTGTCTCTGGGCATCGTTGAAGTAGGCCGGAACGGTAACGACGGCGTGGGTGACCTTCTTGCCCAAGAAGTCTTCGGCAATGTTCTTCATCTTACTCAAGATCATACCGGAAATTTCCTCTGGAGAAAAGTTCTTGGTTTCGCCCTGGTACTCAACCTCGACGGCCGGCTTTCCGTCCTTCTTGGCAACCTTGAATGGCAAGTGCTTGACGTCCTTCTGGACGGTCTTGTCGTCCCACTTCAACCCAATTAATCTCTTGATGTCAAAGACGGTGTTGAATGGGTTGCTAGCGGCCTGGTTCTTGGCGGCATCACCGACAAGTCTTTCGGTCTCGGTGAAGGCGACGTAGGATGGTGTGATTCTGTTACCCTGGTCGTTAGCCAAGATTTCAACCTTACCACCCTTCATGACACCGACACAGGAGTAGGTGGTACCCAAATCGATACCGATGACAGTACCGTAGTTCTCGACATCGGTAGAGTCATCACCGTGCACTGGGCGGGAGAAAAGTGGCACGGAAATCAACAAGAAGGCGTAGAGGAACGCGGCAAGCGAGAACCAGCTGGTACGCTTGTTTGTGGATAACATGATAAACAATTACAGATAGCAGAAGCTGTAGCGGATTGTGTTTAAGATGTGAGAAGGAAAAAATGGAATGAAGAAAAAGAGAACCCAAAAAAAAAGGGTTCGACTGTGGAAGGACACCTGCTGGTATATATATTCGGCGCTTACGCCAGCGCATCATAGGGCGTGTCGCTGCAAAAGTGAAGAGACGCCAAGATGCAACGTTTCGAGTGACGTGGTCGATCGCGTAGAAGTTGCCAGAACAAGCGGGTGTGGAGTGAGGCCACGTGATCGGATCTCTGGTGTTTGAATATGCTTAACTCTGTGCGCTAGTGCCACGTAGCGCATTGTGGGACTCGAGTCAGGAACGTGCATTAATTGGTGGCGTGGCGAACGTCTGCCTAGCCCGTTTCTAAATATTTCCAAGCCATATCAGTGTTAGTTTAAGGTGCCTGGAATCCCAAGCGAGATGAAGCTCCCAGGTCGAAACCATGCGGATTTTCCTAGTTAAAATACTAAACGAAACGTTTAGAAGTCGCGGTAAATACTCGGCCGTTCCACATAATCCTGCGATAAAAGTACCGAGTGAAGTGTGATATAAGCCCTGTAGGGTGTAAAGGTAGCTATTACAATATTGTAACCAGAAATTTCGTGTAGCGGCTTGCGACCAAGGGGGCCAGAGTTATCACCAGTCCGTGATCTCTGTTCCATAAACCCATCACATCGAAAATGTGTTAATAACGGTTGATCCCACAGAAAGGCTTCGTGCGGCTGTTGGCAAGATATGGTTAGGATCAACGGCATACTGTGCTCGTGCCCACAGTGGTATCTCACCTTGACTCGCAGAACGTTTGGAAATTTTCATTACTCTCTCTGTGTTGGACGGTGTATATGCGCACCTTTTTCTGAACCGGCATCTGATTGAAAGCGATTTCTCCTCCCCACATAATTTTTTTTTAGTCCAAAAGGGTGGTGCATTAGTCTAATCAAGTTTCTACTTGACTTTTCTCAGTAGCACGTAATGCCTCTTCCGAAAACAGCTAACAGTATGCGGCCAAGCCAAGAATGTAGATATTTGGTAAAGCGCATCTTATGCAAATTTCAATCCACGTTGAGCCGGTTCGAGCCATACAGAGGAACACCTTGCATCGTCAAGCCAAGCGTAGGATACTCCGTATAACACTATTCACAATACTACGACGCACACTGTACCCTAGTTTTATTACAACGGTACCTAGATATGTCAGCTATTGCCTGACTGGTATTTCAGGCTTCTAAACCTGCATCAGGGTTTAATTGTTTGTACATTTATGATAGCCATATACGATCGACAACATTCACGTGTCTAAGCATTCGACAAAATGACAGATGTCGACATGATGATACCCCCATCTAGTTATATCACTTTCACCAACATAATGTGTTAAATCAACAAAATACGCTTGATAAGATGTTTCATAATGCTAGTAAAAGGGACCTCGTCTAGCTATATACTGGGGTCGTGAGCAGCGTTTCCCCGCAGGTGCTACTTTCCCCATCGGGGTCATCAAGGAAGTGGCCCTTTCTATATACAGCAAGATGGTAGGGCCAGCGAATGATACCAAGGAAATATATGATACGCGCAAAGGACTAAAGTATCCTAACACCCCCAAAATGGAACGCTATACTACGAGGCGTCAACTGATGCGCTCTCACCTCGTGTGCCATCAAAATTAGACCATACACTAATCAACAGTAAGTGTGTATCTATAATGTAACCGATGATCAGACACAATCCCTGCCAAAAATCAGTACGACTCCGCACATGTGCATTTTGTTTTCTTCTTGATGCCGCATACATGAAATAAGCAAGACCGGCCATCCGAATATGACGTCAAGGAAACTCAATTTCACGCGGCGGTTCACACCTATTATTAGAATGACCGCCTCCTGCAAAAGCTCCTCGTTTCTGAGAGGTCCTTTCCCTTCTATGGTACAGGATTTTATACAAACGCACGTGCTTGGTAAGGGCAGCATTGTTTGATAGCCAGTAATATATCTGAGTGACAACAGCTCTCAAAGACGGGTGCACACATCACGCACATCTCACATGATACTACCGTATCCTGGATGGTCACAATCTTTTCCAAGGGTCTGCGGGTAATCGGATAGATTTTATTTCTTGTACCTGGTGTTGTAAATCGGCCCTTCGTGGTTGCCGTGGCAGCAATTTAGACTCCTGTGAAACCAGCATGCAGATTTGTGAGAGAACAGCCGCACGGATAGTGCAGCCGCCAGACTACGAACATTTAACTATAAGGAGACTATATCTCGACAGGTTTTTGACCACAACCTCTCTGCCTCGCAAAACACCTTTAACTACACTTACAACAACAAAACACCGCTAACAGCAATACTAGCACAGACTTATATAACCATGTCTGCTCCAGATGTGTTATCGATCCTTCAGGATCCGCACCTCTTTGAACTCCACGGGGCTTCCATTAGAGAAGACCTCCTCAGATCCTATACCACCCAGTCAGATAACCAGGTGCAGCTTGAAAATGGCCTCCTCCACGCGGAAAATGCTAACAAGGCGTTTAAACAGGCGCTAAGTGAGATCGGAACGGTTGTGATCAGCGTCGCTATGGGAGACTTGTCGAAAAAGGTGGAGATCCATCCGGTCGAAAGCGATCCCGAGATTCTCAAAGTTAAAATCACCATCAACACCATGATGGACCAGCTTCAGACCTTTGCCAGTGAGGTTACCAAGGTGGCCACGGAGGTGGCTAACGGTGAGCTCGGTGGGCAGGCCAAGAACGCGGGCTCCGTGGGTATTTGGCGCTCCTTAACCGACAATGTCAATATTATGGCGCTTAACTTGACGAACCAGGTCAGAGAAATCGCCGACGTCACCGAGGCCGTCGCGAAGGGCGACTTGTCACGAAAGATTAATGTACACGCCCAAGGCGAGATTTTGCAGCTCCAGGGTACGATCAATACCATGGTGGACCAGTTACGAACCTTTGCTTTTGAAGTCACGAGAGTAGCCCGTGAAACCGGTGTGGATGGCCAGCTAGGGGGCCAGGCGCAAATTAACAACGTGGAGGGTATCTGGAAGGAGTTGACGGACAATGTCAACGCCATGGCGCTGAACTTGACTAACCAGGTGAGAAATATTGCCAACGTCACCACCGCCGTCGCCAAGGGTGACTTGTCGAAAAAGGTCACGGCAGACTGTAAGGGTGAGATCCTTGATTTGAAATTAACCATCAACCAGATGGTGGACCGATTGCAAAACTTTGCCAGCGAGGTGACAACCTTGGCGAGAGAAGTCGGAACGGAGGGGATTCTAGGCGGTCAGGCCAACGTCGAGGGTGTCGAGGGTGCTTGGAAGGCCGTCACTGAGAACGTCAACAACATGGCTGCCAACTTGACAAACCAGGTCAGAGCCATCGCCACCGTCACCACTGCCGTCGCGCACGGTGACTTGTCCCAGAAGATTGACGTCATCGCCAGGGGAGAGATCTTGGAGTTGAAGGACACCATCAACAAGATGGTGGACTCCTTGCAGGTTTTTGCGCGGGAAGTGACGCGTGTGGCCAAGGATGTCGGGATCGATGGTAAGTTGGGTGTCCAGGCCCAGGTCAGCGATGTGGACGGGTTGTGGAAGGAGATCACCACCAATGTCAACACCATGGCCGCGAACCTTACGTCCCAGGTCAGAGCCTTTGCCCAGATTACGGCAGCAGCCACAGACGGGGACTTTACCAGATTCATTACCGTCGAGGCATCCGGTGAAATGGATGCGTTAAAGACAAAGATTAACCAGATGGTGTTGAATTTGAGAGAATCCATCCAGCGTAACACCGCCGCCAGAGAGGCGGCTGAGTTGGCCAACAGCGCAAAGTCAGAGTTTCTCGCCAACATGTCGCACGAGATTCGTACCCCCTTGAACGGTATTATCGGGATGACCCAGTTATCGCTAGATACCGAGCTCACCCAGTACCAGCGAGAGATGTTGTCGATTGTGCATAACTTGGCAAACTCCTTGTTAACCATCATTGACGATATCTTGGATATCTCCAAGATCGAGGCGAACCGAATGACGGTGGAGCAGATTGACTTCAGCTTGCGAGGCACGGTATTTGCTGCCTTGAAGACGCTTGCCGTCAAGGCGATCGAGAAGAACTTGGATTTGGTGTACCGGACGGACAACTCCTTCCCGGACAATCTTATCGGGGACTCCTTTCGGTTGAGACAAGTGATCCTCAACTTGGCTGGTAACGCGATCAAGTTTACCAAGACCGGGAAGGTTACCGTGACCGTGAAAAAGTCGAGGCGCAAGGAGCACGCTGACATTCCCGATAACGAGATGTTCTTAGAGATTTTTGTGGCTGATACGGGGATTGGTATTGAGAAGGACAAGTTGGGGCTTATCTTTGACACATTCTGCCAGGCCGATGGTAGCACCACCCGAAAGTTTGGCGGGACGGGCTTGGGGTTGTCCATCTCCAAGCAGTTGATTCAATTAATGGGTGGTGAGATCTGGGTCGCCTCTGAGTATGGGGTCGGCTCCCACTTTGATTTCTCCATTTTGGTGGCGCCTGCCCCTAACGACTTGACCCGCCACGCCAACAGCCTCAGGCCGTTCAAGAACCACAACATTTTGTTCATCGCCAGTGAGCACTCTGAGTCTGATCTCCAGATTATCCACCAGGGTATCCTCGAGTTGGAATTGAAGCCAGATATTGTCAGAAGCATAGAAGAGGCGAACTTGTCCGACCCGGATAAGTACGACATAATTATTGTCGACTCTCTCCTCACGGCTGAAAATTTGCGGTTGTTGCCGGAAGTGAAGTATATCCCGCTTGTGTTGCTCCACCCCTCGATCCCCTCCTTAAACATGAGATTGTGTATCGATTTGGGTATCTCCTCGTACGGTAACACCCCGTGCTCCGTCTGTGATTTGGCAGGCGCCCTCATCCCTGCGTTAGAGTCCAGGTCCATCTCTCAGAGCAACGATGGCTCCACCTCCTACAAGATTTTATTGGCGGAAGATAACTTGGTGAACCAAAAGTTAGCAGTGCGCATTTTGGAGAAGTTTGGCCACAAGGTGGAGGTGGTGGAGAACGGGTTGGAGGCGTTCAAGGCCATCAAAAAGAACCATTACGACGTGATCTTGATGGATGTACAGATGCCTATTATGGGTGGGTTTGAAGCGACTGCCAACATCCGTGAATGGGAGAAAGAGTCGAACCCAATCGATCCTATGAGTTTCCGCACTCCGATCATCGCTTTGACCGCCCACGCCATGATTGGTGATCGCGAGCGCTGCTTGAGGGCCCAAATGGACGAATACTTGTCAAAGCCGTTGAAGCCAAAATTGCTTGTCCAGACCATCAGCAAGTGTATCCACAACTTTAATCAGCTCAAGGACTTGTCTCGTGACAACCAACGGAACTCTTCGTTTGCGACCGCTATGACCAAAGAAGCTGTGAACCCTACGGGGACTAGCTTTGCCCACCGTTCGTCCTCCGATTCCAACACCCCCACTACCTCCTCGTTAAAGCTGGACACTGACGCCCTCGTGCGGCTAGGAGAATCGATCAAGAGCAATCTTGCAGGATTGGTGGGTCTCCTGCAAGAGATTTCAGGCACCAATGGAGCTATCAGAGTTTCCCCCGATGGTGAGAGACTTCTTAAAGGGGCAAAGTCCCTTATCGGCACTCCAAACCCTGAAAGACCAAAGTTGGCTCTCTCTCAGAGATCCATCACAGAGAGTAGCTTGCAAACCTTGGCTAGTTCCAGTGAACCTTCCCCGGTCTTGAAACGGCCTAGATCCGATGATAAAGATGAGAGCTCTGATAGGCACCATTAACGCCGAAGCTTTCTATTAGCCATATAGCGTACTTTTATTTTTTCTGTTTCTTTGTGAATGTATTATATTTTTAGTGGTTGTAAGGTTAGGGCTCTATTTTATATCCAATGGAATACTGCAACGGTGCGTTACAAAAAAAAAACTACTCTGGCAGCGTTCATCGTACGATGACTTCATGATTATATTTATTATTCCTTAGTTGTAGATATGGGTCAACCGGAATTATCTCATTGAAATACATCAACTCCGGCCATTCATGAACTGTTTAAGGGCCTGTCATTGCCATCTCTACGCATATTCCCTGGTTTAGCGGAAGAAAGCAAGTGTTGCGATTTAAATGCAACGAATACCTTGTCGGAGGACCAGACCTAGGAAAGACCCCCGTTGCCATTGGGCTTTGATCTATTCGATGAGCAGCAAGGTTTTCTGAGCCATGCCTTGTATTCCCCATCCGTAAGCCGTGCGTTTCTCGTTTCTTTCACAAATTTTACATCCAAGGATGGCATTGCTTTAGCACTCTCTCCCATGAAAAATCATGTATTCCCCCAAGACATATTTTGGTAGTTCTATGAGTTCTAGAATTTCTCCCAAGCTCCTACTTTCTATGTTTCCCATTTATCGATCTATAACGCAGCAATACCCCATGCGTCTTCGCCACTTTTCTGCTTACATAAGAAACGCGCTTAAAATTACGCGTCACAGTTTGCTAGATCAGGAACGCAACTTTTTATAGCACTTTGCCGCCCGAACCACTTCTTCTATATACGTATTTCCCAGCTATGCCTTCCCCTAAACGATCCGCAGATGCCGCGCTGTCTGACGGCAAACGAGTAAAGTTCGAAGTGAAGGTCGACGCGAATGGTGAATTGTCCTCCAAGGCAGCGACCGCGATGGCGGCTACGGAGGCCTCGAAGTTTGAGCAAGATTTGATCGACATGAGCCAGGCAACCCCACACAAATCCTCGTCGGAGGACCAAACCTGGGAAAGACCCTCGTTGCCATTAGACTTCGATCCGCGCACCACCGACGTGCACTTCCAGCAATTGGATGCAGAAGAGACTACTATTGGTGCCGCATCGGGGATCAGATTCTTTGGCGTGACACCGGAGGGCCACTCGATCTTGTGCAATGTCACCGGATTTATGCACTATTTGTACGTCCCGGCGCCGCGCAGCTTTCACAACGACCTCCTCCCGGCGTTCGTGGCGTATCTCAAGAACAACTACGTGGGGATCCACGGTGTGGAGATGCATCAGAAGGAAAGCATCTGGGGGTTTAACGATAATGTGAAGACTCCATTCCTCAAGGTAATTGTGGACAATCCCAAGTGCATCGCCAAGGTCAGGGCTGGGTTCGAACGAGGTGAGATTCACTTCCAGAACTTGTTCCCGCCCAACTGCATGACCTACGACAACCTCCAGTACTTGTTGAGAATGATGGTAGACACCAAGATCACGGGAATGTCGTGGGTGACGATGCCTAAGGGTGAGTACGAGGTGATTCCTGAGGCTGCCAAGGTCTCGCACTGCCAGATCGAGGCCGATATTCACTTTTCCAAATTGGTCAGCCACCAACCAGATGGCGAGTGGTTGAAGACCGCGCCGTTGCGAATCTTGTCGTTTGACATTGAGTGTGCCGGGCGCAAGGGGATCTTCCCTGAACCCCAGTACGACCCCGTTATCCAGATTGCCAATGTGGTGTCGGTCAGCGGTTCCTCTAAGCCGTTCATCCGCAATGTCTTTACCGTCGATACGTGCTCCCCGATAGTGGGGTCGCAGATCTTTGAACACCAGGACGAGCGCGATATGTTGATGGCGTGGTGCGACTTTATCGTGCGCGCGGATCCTGACGTCATCATCGGCTATAACACTGCCAACTTCGATTTGCCGTATCTTCTCGATAGGGCCCGGCACTTGGGAGTCAAGAACTTTCCGTACTTTGGGCGGCTCAAAAACGTGAAACAGGAGGCGAAAGACAGCGTGTTTTCCTCCAAGGCCTACGGGACGAGAGAGTCGAAAGTGATCAACATCGAAGGGCGCATGCAGTTGGATTTATTGCAGTTTATCCAGAGAGAGTACAAGTTGCGGTCGTACACGTTGAACTCGGTGTCGGCGCATTTCTTGGGCGAGCAGAAAGAGGATGTACAGCACTCGATTATCACAGACTTACAGAACGGTAACAGTGAGACCAGAAGACGATTAGCGGTGTATTGCTTGAAGGATGCCTACCTCCCGTTGCGGTTGCTCGAGAAGCTCATGTGTTTGGTGAACTACACCGAAATGGCGAGAGTAACCGGTATTCCGTTCTCCTTCTTGCTCACCAGAGGGCAGCAGATCAAGGTTATTTCCCAGCTCTTCCGCAAGTGCCTTGAGTTGGACATTGTGATTCCAAACTTGAAGCAGGAGGGGGGGAACGAGGAGTACGAGGGTGCCACGGTCATCGAGCCGATCAGAGGTTACTACGACGTGCCGATCGCAACGTTGGATTTCGCGTCGTTGTATCCGTCCATCATGATGGCCCACAACTTGTGCTACACTACGTTGTTGAATAAGCCCACGATTGACCGGCTCAACTTGAAGGAAGGTGATGACTACACTTTGAGCCCTAATGGGGACTGTTTCGTGAAGCCGCACAAGCGCCAGGGTATCTTGCCAACCATCTTAACCGAGTTGTTGGGTGCGAGAAAGAAAGCCAAGCAGGACTTGAAGAAGGAGACGGACCCGTTCAAAAAGGATGTGTTAAACGGGAGACAGCTCGCATTGAAGATCTCTGCCAACTCGGTTTATGGTTTCACCGGTGCCACCGTTGGGAAGCTTCCGTGCTTGGCCATCTCCTCCTCCACTACCGCCTTCGGCAGAGTGATGATTGAGAAAACAAAGAACGAGGTTGAGGAGCGGTATTCCATCAAAAACGGATACACATACGACGCCCAGGTCATTTACGGTGACACTGATTCCGTCATGGTCAAGTTCGGCCATGACGACTTGAAAACGTGCATGGAGATGGGTGAGGAGGCCGCGAAGTACGTCTCGACAAAGTTTATTACGCCCATCAAATTGGAGTTTGAGAAGGTGTATTTCCCGTACTTGTTGATCAACAAGAAGCGGTACGCCGGTTTGTACTGGACAAACACCAAGAAATATGACAAGATGGACACTAAGGGGATCGAGACCGTCAGAAGAGACAACTGTCGCTTGGTGCAGAACGTTATCACCCGTGTGTTGGAGTTCATCTTGCAGGAGCGAGACGTCACGGGGGCAGAGCGCTTTGTTAAGAAAACCATTGCCGATTTGTTGCAGAACCGAGTCGATTTGTCCCAGCTAGTCATTACAAAGGCCTATTCCAAGGTTGACTACGCCGGCAAGCAGGCCCATGTCGAGTTGGCAGAGAGAATGAGAAAGCGTGACGCGGGGTCCGCTCCTGCCTTGGGTGACCGTGTGGCCTATGTTATCATCAAGACGGCTGGCGACAAGAACTGGGAAAAGTCTGAAGACCCGTTGTACGTGTTAGAGCATGCTCTTCCGATTGACACCAAGTACTACTTGGAGAACCAGTTGGCCAACCCGTTGATGCGTATTTTCGAGCCCATATTGGGAGAGAAGCGCGCAAAGGAGTTGCTTCACGGTACCCACACCCGTGTCATCAAGATGGCTGCCCCCGCAAAGATGGGTGGTTTGATGCGCTTTGCCAAGAAAACCGAGACGTGCAAGAGCTGTAAGACCCCGTTGTCTGACTCGGACACCAGCGGGTTGTTATGCCAGAACTGTTTACCAAAGGCCGGTGAGTATTACAGTGAGGCGTTGGCCAATATGAACAACTTGGAAACCAAGTTTTCGCGTCTCTGGACCGAATGTCAGAGATGTCAGGGATCCTTACACCAAGATGTGTTGTGTTCCAATAAGGATTGTCCGATCTTTTACATGCGCAAGAAGGCCCAGTTGGATGCCAGCACCCTGGCGAAGGATTTGCAGAAGTGGGCAGACACCTTGTGGTGAGTGTGAATATTTATTAATGGATGATATTTTAGAAGGTCTTACGATATTGAATAAAGGTCGAACCTACAAACTCTCCGTGGTAATCAAGGTCTAGAGAGGGTGAATTGCATAGATGCGAAAGTCTCTTCATTTTCAGACAAATTTACCAACGACTCTTAACGCTTGAGGGTTGTGTCTTTTAGTCATAGGTCCTCCTTTCCCTGGATAATTTTCCTGATGCGATGGTGTTACAGGGGTGGCGCCTAGGTACGGTGTAGTAAAACGCCTAATACTGGTAGAACGACGGACCGCGATTGTTATTTCCTGTCAAATTCTTCAACTGGTTACGAATACATTTACCAATCGCTTGCACAACCAGTTTTCGATTTAATAGCTTGGCCAAGTACTCATTCATCTGAGCCCTTCCATCTGAGCCCTCTTCCATATCTCACCTTCACCTATCATGGCGTGGGCTGTCAAAGCAATAACGGGAGTGAGGAAGCTCAAGCTGTCAATTGAATTGTTCCAGCTTTGTGGCTAACCGTTTTTTTCTTGATCCTAAGTAATGCTCATGCCCTTCATCGTTGTTCTGTTTTGTGGAGCTCCGATAAATAATTACTCATGACTACCCCCCTCATTTTTGGAACACGAGTTCGCGTTAACGTTACCCAACATGGATCCTACGATGACTGTACCATCATATACATGTATGTTTAGGCAGACACGAATTCTAGCGGGGCTTCTGATACCTCCTAATCCTATTTACTCTAACTGTCAAGGATTTTCTGCCAGACACATAGGAATATCAAACTCTCAAGCCTGCAACGCCAAAACTCATTTCCAGTCGGTCGTATACGCAAAAGCCGGGAATCAACTTCAAGAAGCACCTCGGAAGGCTTGAGGATTGGCGGTAACGTGGACAATTTTCTGGCCCATAGTTTCCCTATTTAAGCCTTCTATAACATAGGTCAGACAGGAGATACTAATTATGGGTAGGCCGTTTAGCCGGTCTTTATGGTTCTGTACAGGATTATGAAAAAACCATTTGTCTATGAATGAGAGCCATGACTAACCACTAATTGTTCTCATCTTTAACCCTTGATAGTACGTCAAAATGTCCGAAATAGAGTATCAGTTTGACATCCAACACCCCGAATGGTACTACTTCAAGCTTGAACTGTAAGTGAAAACCTGTTTTTGCTAAAACTACCAAAGGTGTGAACCTAACGTCCCCTATCTAGAATCGTTGACCCTGCCATTGTACAAAATCGGTCAAATCCAGACAACACCACCCCTTCCGTGGTTCTTGATCACCTCACATGGAAAACATACCTCCTGTCAGCCTTGAAAAGGTTCCACGGGCTTGTTGGTGAATCAATCCCTGTGGACATCCTCCAGCTTATCGAGACACCCGGGACTCCAAGTTGCATTATCCGCACTCCATGGGACGGGAAGCAAAAGGTGGCTACGTCCATTACTGGATTCACCACGAGTATGAGCGGAGTTGTGGGTTTGGAGGACTACCACAAGGGTTCTTTAAGAATCAGTGCACAATCTGACTTCCTTGTAGGCGTGACGGGACCTGGGCGAATCTAGAACAAACCCACAGACACGATCTTCTCCCAGGTGGTAAAGGTAGATTTCTAGAGAATCTCTCTGAGATAAAACAGCGGTATTGGTATCTCCGGTTCTATCAAGTAGCTCAAGCCTACGTGTTCATTTTCCCTGAGCAGATAGACTGTTGTTTAAGCCATTGGCTATTACTGAAGATTGACATTCACATTTCAAGATATACATGGTTCCGCCAGCGACGTCATTCTTCTTTTTCTAGACCTTGACAGTTATTTATCCTCATAAGATGCAAAGCCTTATTATTCATATACATAACTATTATACAGAGAGGGGAGTATTCTCCTGATCCCACCTTACCAGTAGCAGGTTTCTGCTCCGCGAAACGAGCGAGGTGCTAACATTAATGTTTGGCAGAGTCTACCAGACGCTATAGGTGCGAGTTTAACGCTCCTTGAGCAACTTGTTTCTCTTCTCCTTCTTTCTCAATCTCTCAACCTTCTTGGCGTGCATCTTGGCGGCGATTCTCTCGTATCTCTCCTTCTCGGTCTGGGCTTCCTTCTTCTTCTTGATGGCTTCGATACGACTCTTGCGCTCGGACTCCTTCTCCTCCTTCATCTCCCTCAACTTGTCTTTGGTAGCCTGTTCTTTGATTCTCTGCTCTTCCTTCTTAGCCCAAGTGTTCTTGACACCTAATCTCTTGATACGGAAAGCATCCTTCTTGATCTTCCAGTCTTTACCGTTGACTCTGCTGCCCTCACCGAGGTCTTTGGCGGCGGCTGGGTCCGTGTAGATGGTCGATTCAACCTTCTTTGTGTGTATTGGTTGCATTGTGAATAATATCCGGGTGTTTCAGGAATCCGAACGGATGGTCTAACGAGGGGACTACTTATTGAAATAGATACCGAAACGCAGAGGGAAAAAAAAATTGTCGTGCATATCCGGTGATGAGGTTACCCGCTTGAAAGGCTTAAGCACAAGATATTAAGCCGTAGGATATAGCGATAGCACGGTTGAGAGGAGTGTAGTCTCAGTATATTGGCATAATTATAGAAATGCCAACCTATCGATCCCTGAAAGGGATTTAAATCTGGGAAAACTATAAAGTCATCTTTTCGTAGCTACAGTATTTTACCAATTTATGGTTATTTCAACAGGCTTTTCTGATTTCCCATGCTGGCATCATACTGGAATGCCGGAAGAGCTCAAGGATGCCCGATCGGCAAAGGAATCCACAATACCGTTAGCCTAGAAACATCAGTTATGCCAGGTATATATCTGTGTATTAATATTATTCGTTAGTTTGATTCTGGATATATACAATGCAATAGATTCGGGTCTAGATTCTCTCGGCGGTCCAAATGGCCACCTTGCACGTAGCTTTGATAGCCTCAGTCAATAACATATATGGAACAGCCTTTTCAGCATCGTGTTCAAGTGCAGTATCCAAATGCTCTAATTCTTCGTCTCTGAACTGCTTCACCGTCTCCTTCAAACTGGCAATTTCCGGAGACACTGGGGGGTTAGCGATCACCTCGCCGGTTTCCGCATCCACAGCACCAATGCTGAACTGATTCATCAAGACGCGCAACTGCTCGTTATAGTGGCCACCAATGACGGTTTCAACGGCAACGGTGCATGCCATGGCTGCCTCCTTGCTGAGGGACGCGGTAGAAAGACCAATCCCAAAGGCACCCACCTTCCAGAATGGTGTCATGATAGAGGGTCTCACTCTCTTAGCCGTCTGGAGCTGGTTGAAGGTATCGTGGTGGTGGATTTCCTGTTCCCACATATGCTTCAACACCGGCTTCAAATGAGGATATCTGTTAGCCAACACAAAATATTGGCCTGCGTAGATGTAGTTCGCTCCAAGCTCACCAGCTTGGTCTACACGAACAACTCTTTCCAAAAACGCCTTCTGGGCTTTCGACAACGGCTGGTACTTCAACTGAGGGGCATGTGAAGTGGTGTTGCTCTCAGCTGGTGTGGCAAGGGCTCTGACTGGGAAACGGGTCCGGACAACGGTCTTAGCTGATTTAGATAACATGCTAGCGGTGGAATATGAAACCGTAAAACGCCTAAATACCGTAGATGTCAGCATCAACGTCCCTTTGAAAGGTCAAAGGTACGATTAGGGGCTACGTCAAGGGATTGTCTCCTGTACACTTCTCTAAACGAGCTCCTGCATTGGACCTAACAGTCCCCGTCAGCTACTTTTAGACTAAACATAACTCAAATCGGATTATTCAAGACTCGCATTGAATATAAGCCACCTTTTTACGTATTTCAGAATGTAAATTAATTGCATCTGCATGCTTTCCCCTTACAATTCCCATTGACTGCTAAACTCCTTGTCAGCTTCGTCGACAAATCCCTCGTCCAACAAGCCAATACCAAACTCGTTGCACAACACACAGCTCTTCAACAAAACCTCATCAATCTCCGTCACGTACTTCAGCTTCTCCTCTCTTGAACTGTTTGTAGGTGAACTGCGCTGTCTCCTGAAGCTCTCAAAAAGCTTCTGAAATTTGTAGTCACCGTTCTGCACGTAGAACTTAAGCAAACAGTCCTTATGGAACCCGTGGCCACAAGGAAAGGAAATGAACTGTTTCTTCACCAAAAGCAGTTCACACAAGTGGCACTCTTCTCCAGGCTCGATGATCGTAAACCGGGTCTTATACGCCTCAATATCCTGCTTAATCCTCTCAGCGGTCTTGGTGGACTCTTTCATCTCCTGTGACAACTGGCTGATGGCGTTGTTGTAGCTCTTCAAGGAGTGGATGATCTCATCTTGAAAATGGTTGATGACGGTAAATTCAGGGAACAAGGGCAAGATGTCTTTGAGTGTGAGCAAGCCGTTGGACCTGTTAAGCAAGTAGCGGAGAATTGTGTTCAACTTTTTGGACTTGGAATCCTCGGCCGCAGAACTAGGTTCCGAGACTTCTTCGTCATCAAACTCTCTGAACACAAACTCCAACTTGTTTGAGCCACTCACCACCTCCTTGATCAAATACTTAGCCACCTTGAGCCAGAGCTTTTTCTTCTGGATGAACGTCGCGTTGTCGATCCAAAGCACATCATCGAGCACCCCCATCAGGTCGAGCCCGTCACCCAGTTGGCTGTCAAAATCGTTGATAATGTACTCCACCATGTCGTCCATGTTGTAGTCCAATGCCAAGTCAATGGCGGTGCTGTGCAAGCTCTGGGAGATCAACACCTGGATGGCTGGCTGGATCTGGTCGTGCTTAATCAACAACCGCAACACAAAGTCCTGGTCAATGTGTTTGGATAACTTTAAAAACTTTGTGATTTCCTTCGCTATTGCCTGGGACTTTTGCTCACTCGGGTACGTGATAAGGCTGCTCAAATACACATCGTGAATGATTTTTACGTCGCTCCGCGACGGAGTGGATAAACTACCCATCGTTTGAGTCATCTGGTCCATCTTATAGATCACTTTCTGCAAGAAGAGAATGACCAAATTCTCGTTCCATATTACCTGCGATTTGTGGGTCTTGCTGAAGGTTAAGAGCGCGGGCAACAACTTCACAACATTGACTGGATAGTTGGCATTGAACAACTTTGTCCAAACGTCGATGGTCGCCCTCGGGGAATTTACCAATAGCGTAGTGGAGTATTCGTATATGAGCTCCACTGGCGACGTTTCCTTGCTCAACATCTCTAGGTCCTTTTCCAGGGGTGGGTCGCAGTAGACGGCCATCAAAACCGCCAAGGCATTTTCCCAGTCCTTTAGCTTGATGTAGTACGTCATGGTGAACCGGTAGTCCTTGATGATGTTCGCGTAGAAGAGTAACTGCGGCTGGTTGTGGTAGTTGGTGAGAATCTGGTAGATTGTTTCCTTGTCCAAGCTGACCTGGTTTGTTCTCACAAACCGCTCATAGCTCTGGTTTGTCGCTGCCAAGAGCTTGCTCAAGCTCGCGCTGCTGGCTGTGGACACCCCGTGGAGGCTCGCCAGAAGGTCGGTTACTCCGACGTTTCTCTTAGACGAGATGATCCAGCCTTCGATTTGGTTGAGCTTCGTAATGTATAGCTCCACGATCCAGCTGCTGAGCAACTTTTTTTGCAAGGCGTTGGCGCCTTTGAAGGTCAATAGCAAGTAATCTAACAACGCATCCGTCTTTTCGGTTTGGGTATCGGCATCAGTCTCGGTATCATCCATTAGATTCAACGCAATGCTTTCAAACGGTTCTGTGGTGTTGGCAAGCAAGTTGGCTCCTTCCTTGAATTTGCCCTCGCTGAGGCACTGGCGGCCCTGTCTGATCTGGATGAGGTTACGCACCAGGGCCGAGTCTGTCGATTTCAAGGCTTCGTCGTATTCGTTTCGGGCGACAAAAAGCTCCCAGATATCTTTCGATTCGTTGTTGGGGACGATTTCCCAGATCTGGTGGGTGGAATAGAGCCAGAACGTGGCCGTATCAGACTGGTAGTCCGCCGTGCACCCCACAATTGACTCCTTCACATCAAGGCTGAGCTTGTTTTCGTAAACCACCTTGTTGTCAAGCTGGTTGGTGATGCTCAACGTGGAGCTCTTGGTGTCAAACGTCACCAAGTGGTACCGCGTCACAAGCACGTTGGCCGCGGGTACGGTCAATCCCTCCAACCTGGCACGGCTGCTCTTGATCACCTTGCCCTTTTTGACGATAAGATATTCGTCGCTGAATTTGCCAAATTGGTAAACCTGGTAACTCGAAGCGTCGGTCATGGACTCTGCTGGGGGCGTTTTGAGTGCGGCCACCACGTCATCCAGGGTCCACCCGTAGATCTCCTGGTGTGTGAACACCGTAATCTCGTGTCCCCGGATGACAATATCGTTGACGGCATTATTCGACCCTGCCTTGAACACGCATTTCAAGTGATGGTCGTCTTTTTTGGCAAAGTCATCGTGTCTGACCAACTTTGTGTGAAGAATCTGCCCGATTTTGGTGCCCACCAAAAGGTCGGTTTCGAAGGGATCGTCCGTTAGCCAGCGGAGACACGTGGTCTGAACGCCCTTGAAACGGGCCATGAGCTTCGGCCGATCGTAGTGAAGGTTCAAATAGTAGTGCGCGGAGGTCAACTCAAGAACCACGTGGCAGCCGCTGGGGGAAACAAAAACGTTCGTTACCGGCCCGTTCAGCGCAATCACAGAGGTAAGGGCGATCTCGGTGATCCGGGAGGGGTCCTCGAGGTTGATGCGGTAGACATGGGAATTGGCAATAAGGTAGAGGATGTTACTGGCGATCCGTAAGAACTGCAAGTTGCTCAAGTCAAACTGGAGCTGCACCAGCTCTAGCGAAAAGACTGGAGGTTTCATTGGTTGTATAAGGGGAGAATATGGGTATCTAGTGCGGTGAATTGACGGTGGCAATGGGGCGTAGTGGCATTGGTGGGGGGGAGGGGCTCCTTTTACTTTAACGGCGTGCCCAGAACTCTCAGACCCAAAAAGCGTAATATTCCTGATCAGGAAGTCAAGCCCGATAGGAGCGAGCAGTGCCTCAAACTGCGCTATCGGCTGGGCGGCGATATAACAGGACACATATCGCCTCACTTCCTGCCGCCTTCATTCCAATTACACATCTACACAACCCCAAAATGGATGAAACATTAATCAGCACCATTAATAAGTTACAGGACGCGTTGGCGCCATTGGGGGGAGGGTCACAGTCGCCAGTCGACTTGCCACAAATCACCGTCGTGGGATCGCAGTCCTCCGGTAAGTCCTCCGTCTTGGAAAACATTGTTGGAAGAGACTTCCTCCCTCGAGGAACGGGTATTGTTACCAGGAGACCGTTGGTGTTACAATTGGTCAACAGAAGAGCCGCGAAGAAGAGCGGTAACGAGTTGCTCAACATCAGCACGACCGAAGCGGATGGCTCCAAGTCGGAAAACAACGCCGATGAATGGGGTGAGTTCTTGCACTTGCCGGGCAAGAAGTTCTACAACTTTGACGAGATCAGGCAGGAGATTGTCAGGGAAACGGATGCCAAAACCGGAACCAACTTGGGGATTTCCGCCGTGCCAATCAACTTGAGAATCTACTCGCCCCACGTGTTGACCCTCACGTTGGTTGATTTGCCGGGCTTAACCAAGGTTCCGGTTGGTGACCAGCCAAAAGATATCGAAAAGCAGATCAGAGACATGCTCATGAAGTTCATCTCCAAGCCAAACGCCATCATTCTCTCCGTCAACGCCGCCAACACCGACTTGGCCAACTCTGATGGCTTGAAGTTAGCCAGAGAGGTTGACCCAGAGGGCTCCAGAACCATTGGGGTTTTGACCAAGGTTGATTTGATGGACCAGGGTACCGATGTGATTGATATCTTGGCGGGCAGGGTCATTCCGTTGAGATTCGGCTACGTGCCGGTCATCAATAGGGGGCAGAAGGATATCGAGCGCAAGAAAACGATCAGAGATGCGTTAGAAGATGAAAAGAACTACTTCGAGAACCATCCGTCGTACGGCTCCAAGTCCCACTTCTGCGGTACCCCGTACCTCGCCAAGAAGTTGAACACCATCTTGTTGCACCACATCAGAGCCACCTTGCCAGATATCAAGATGAGGATCGAGGCCTCCTTGAAAAAGTACGTCCAGGAGTTGGCCAGCTTGGGACCCGAAATTGCCGACTCTCCAAGCTCCGTCATCTTGAACATCATCACCGACTTTTCCAAAGATTTTAACGGGATCTTGGACGGTGAGACCAGGGAGTTGACCTCCCAGGAGTTGAGCGGTGGTGCCAGAATCTCCTTTGTCTTCCACGAGATCTACAAGAATGGTATCCAGTCCTTGGATCCGTTTGACCAGATCAAGGATGGTGACATCAGAACCATCATGTACAACTCTTCCGGTGCCGCTCCATCCTTGTTTGTGGGTACCCAGGCCTTTGAGGTTTTGGTCAAGCAGCAGATCAAGCGCTTTGAGGAGCCATCCTTGCGCTGTGTGACCTTGATCTTTGATGAGTTGGTGAGAATCTTGGCCCAGATCTTGGCCCAGCCACAGTATTCCAGATACCCGGCGTTAAAGGACCAGCTCTCCCAAGCGTTTATTGAGTTCTTGAGAAAGGCCATCATCCCAACCAACGCCTTTGTCACCGACATTATCGAGGCTGAGGAAACTTACATCAACACCGCCCACCCAGACTTGTTGAAGGGCACCCAGGCTATGACCATCGTGGAGGACAGACTCCACCCGAAGAAGCAAATTCAGCTCGACCCTAAGACCGGCAAGCCGTTGCCAAACCAGCAAGTCCAGCAGGTCCAACAGCCTCAAGCGAACGCTACCACAGGCGAGGAGGAAAAGTCTGGCGGCTTCTTCGGTGGCTTCTTTGCCTCCAAGAACAAGAAGAGGTTGGCGTCGATGGAGGCTCCTCCTCCAGTGTTGAGAGCCACCGGGCAAATGACAGAAAGAGAGACCCAGGAAACTGAGGTCATCAAGTTGTTGATCTCCTCCTACTTCAACATTGTCAAGAGAACCGTTTCCGATATCATCCCGAAGTCGATCATGTTGAAGTTGATCATCAGATCCAAGAACGAGATTCAAAAGGTATTGTTAGAGCAGTTGTATGCCAACAAGGATGTAGCTGATCTTGTCAAGGAGAACGAGGTGACCGTGCAGAGGAGAAAGGAGTGTGCCAAGATGGTGGAGGTTTTGAGAAACGCCAGCGAGATTGTCTCTAGTGTTTAGATGACTTTTATATTTTCTGTTCCATTTCTAATAATATTGTTTAATTTTTAGCGTGCTAGTTTGTAACTTGGCAGGTTTATCAAAGACCGCCCAGCAAATGGGGGTTTAGCCATAATTGGCCGTTTTCGGTGCAAACCCAACTCAATTGCGATATGACGAATCCATCCGTATGGAACGTGTAAACAGCGGAGCAGATCGATCAAATGTTTCGAAGCAGTAAGTATTTTATGGTCTGGTTGGGAAAGCTAAAGGCTAAACTGCTTCCAAGCAATTTGCCTGGTAGCAGGAATAAGCTCATGCTAATCAACAATAATGAGACTGCGGACAACAGGCAGGTATCGTTATAGCTACAAGTTAATCCAATATTACTGAGTGCTACGCTTTATACACAGCAGTTCTTCGTCCATATCTCCTGTGTAGAGCCGTAGGGAAGATTCCAGCCATGCCGACGCACGTTAGAGTAAATTCACGAACGTGTATCTGGAAAGTAAATTCTCATAAAGGAAAACGGGAGCTTACCAAGCTATAATAACCTGGCTATGGATCACTCGACTGTTCATACGTCATCGTCCTGACAAAGGTGACGGACATGCTGTCTTACAGATTGATAAGATAAGTACGACAGTTTACTACTGCTGGGATACGTAACAAACCCTATTTCCGGTGTCACTTGCAAACACTATTTAGCGCGATATCCAGTACTGGGTGGCCCCAGCAGGAGATTCCGCTAGGATCCTGCATGAGCAGTTTAGGTTAGTTCACCTGCATGCTAACTTCCCTGCACGCTGGTTCGTATCCTAATCGGGAGTCTGGAAGCGGCAATCATGCACATAGATAACGCATACATGAGGTCACCATTCAATTACGTACGGCTCCGATTAAGGGATGCAAGCGATACGCCACATATAACATGGTCAACCCTTGTGTGGGAAAGTTTTTCAGATATCTAGGTTCCTCAACAGCCGGGAATGTCTTGCTATAGATAGCGACCCTTCTGACGTATATAACCGGACACACTTGCAAGCAATAAGAGCCTGCGCGTGCATCTCTCTTACAGTCCCAGGACTTCTACCTCCCCAAATCGCCACACCCATGACAATACCGACCGCACTTATCTGTGCGATTAACACAACGGGTCTAATGATCCCGCTTTCTCGGCGCTTTACTGTTTCTTCTCCGCCAGCTTCAGATGAGAATGCACTAATCGATGAAAATACACATCTCATCCAATCTCGCCGGGTATATAAACGGCTCGAACGAGAACTCTATTTGCGAGACAACCCACCCAGATATGCATCCCGCCTTTTTGATGAGCTATCACGCTTCTATGACCAAGGAATGGTACCTCTAATTTTGGAGGCACTCTCCGCGACGTTTTACCTACTGTTTTATTCGCTCGAGCTCTTTGATGCCACCAGCCTTGGCTCTCCCGGAAAGCTCCTCGGTGGTCCTTCGTTTGGGCTTGCATTTGTGTTTGTATATTACGTTTTTCTAACGTTTCTACACTCTTGGAACATACGTTGGCCTTTCAAAGTGGCAGAGCTCGCCCATACGTCAAGTATGCCGTGTATTACCAACTCTCAGTCTGCCCAGCGCTATCAGATATTGCAAGGGGAGGAGTCCTTCCCCAGCTCACCCACTTTAGCTATTTCCGTCGATGGCAAATCGAAGAATGCGAAATTTACTGTCGTGGACTGTAGGGACGACATCATACCGGTTGTGTCCTCAATTACAGACACTGTCACCCAAGTTATCGAGATTCCCCACAAAGGCCCATACGATCCGTATCTGTGCAACAAGCAAAACGTGGTTACTGTTTCGGAGCTTCTTGAAGAGGGGCTTGACCTGACCGTCTCACAAGAACGGACACAGCGCTGTAACTCATTTGGCAGACATTCAGTGACGATTGGTCCCGTATTGGCCACTTTGTTAACGTTTAGCCCAGTCAAAGGTCATGCGCTTCCAGTTTACGACTACATGACTGCTTTTGTGGAAAGGGATACGGTCCCTAAGGCTGAGCTGGCTATTTCCAGCGACCTTTCTCGAGTGGTATTGTTGGAAATTGGATTGTTTTTGTTGCTCCTATCGAAGGTAAGCACTCTATTTTCATCATGTGTCAGATACACCAAGAAAGAGCGGCGCACAGACGTGCAAGGAGATATTGCAGATACCTGGGAGTATGGTGAGCCTTCTCGTAACCTTACCCATCCCTTTGTTTCTGGATTTGGGAATATCTATGTTGCTGAGGGGCTTTATTTCGTCACCATGATCGGTTTGGCGATTTCCGGTTACCCCGCATTCCCTGGTATTTTGGGTGGAAATAGTAACCCTCAAAACGGTTATAAAACTGCCAATATAGCATGTTTTTCGGCTCTCGCGGCTATGAATTTGGGGAGCTGTTACTTGGATTTTTGTGGAGCAGAAATTAAATAGACGAAGGAATTGACAAAAGTGGACGGGGTGTGAGCGTGTTTTATTAATGGCTGTTCAGTAACCTTTAACATGCTTGGGACATCAGAAGATTGTATCCGGAAAGAAAAGCGAGAATCTTTTACATGTGTTTCCTTTTTATCAGTACTAAGATTGTTAGTTTCGATCCGTTGTCATACAGTATGGTTGAGAATATAATCATATTTGATATGTGCAAGTACCAGCCTTGCTCGTAGAAAAAGAAAACGGTCAGCCACAAATCCACCCTTATGGGCTTTCATCGTGTTCCATGGAATGCTTAACCTCTTGGACAGTAGAACCGAAGTTCATGCCAAGGCCGTTGAAGTCAGCAGGGTCTTCACCGAACACCTTGGCCACTTCTTCCAAAGAGTAGCCGGCAGTCTCCACAAAGGTGAAATAAACAACCGCAAACTCCACCGCCAAGATACAGCAGTAAACAATGTAGTACCTCCATTCAATAGCATCCATGGCAACAGGGTTGACAAACCCGTTGTAAATCAAGCAAATGGCAATCCAAGAATTGCCAATGTTCAACCCCTTGACTCTCAAGCTGTATGGCAAAATCTCGGTGATGTACAAGAATGGCACACCGTTCATCCCAATGTTGTAACTCGCGTAGTACATGAAGATCATCGCCAACACCCCGGAGGCCAACAGCTTATCTTTAAAGTCTCTTTGTTGGTTGATGGCCGATAAGGCGGTCCAAACCACGTAGAATAAGCACATCAAGAAACATGACGTGAGGAACATGGTTCTTCTCTTGAACATACCAGCAATCAGAGCAACAAACGAGGCAGTGCCCAAATTGTAGATCATAAGCCCACCATTGATGATCAACTGTCTGTCGGGAGAAGTAATGCCGATAGAGTTCAATACCTTCGGTAAGTAGTAAGAAACCAAACCGTTACCGGACAATTGGGTCATAGTGGCAACCATGATCACTAAGAACAATCTCTTTCTGTTGGCAGGAGTTTTAAGGAAATCGGAATACTTGGAGTTATCAGCAATCCTTTCCATTTCCAAGGCCGTCTGAATTTCCGCAAGCTCGAAATCCACCATTTTACTCGCCACAGCTTCATCGCCCCCACCATGGTGTTTCATCAACACAGCACGGGCATCGGCGATTCTATCCTTGCTCACCAAGTATCTTGGAAACTCCGGGATCATGAAGATGGTACAAACCTGGAAGAGCGGAATTGCAGCTTGGCAGTAAGAAGGAATTCTCCAGGCGTAGTTCGATGCCAAGTTTCTGGTGCCGTAGGTCACCCAGGCAGCAATAACCGCACCCAAGTACCAACATGTGTTGTAGAAAGTGGTGGCCACCTGACGATGAGATGGGTAGGCAATCTCCGAGACCCACGCTGGAGATGAAACTGCCGCAATACACGATCCAAATCCAAGAATGACTCTGCTGACTAAAAACATAGCATAGTTTACACTAGCTCCCTGGATCATAGCGCCAATGATAAGAATAACCTGACCGAGAAGAACGGCTTTCTTACGACCCCATTTGTCAGAGAAGAACGACGCGATTGGAAAAGCAAGAACCGTACCGAACACCGTGCCGTTGGTTAAAGCACCTAAAACAGCGCCCTGTGGATGGCCCATTTTCTTGCCCCAGTAAGTCAAGGACTGCAACCCGTTCAACATGGAACCATCGTAGCCGTTGTTGGTCGAGGATAAGGTGATAAGGAAGATGCACCAATTGAGGTAGGAAAGGTGGGTAACTCTCCACCAAGGCTTCCCGTACGTCACAACGTAATCGCCGAGTAATTCACCGTGGCTGTTAATTTGGACCTCAGGATGCAAATCATCCTTTTCGTTGCTGTGGAAGGCATCCATTGTTGTAGTGTTAAAGTAGGGCTAAGCTTAAATGTAAAACTTGATGTTTCTGAGTAGGAAGACTTTTTAGGATAGAACGGTGAGGTTTTCGGTATATTTTATACCCTTGGTATGTATACCTCAAAATGAACCCTCTCCAAAGTAGCCCATATATGAACTTTAAGCCGCATGAGACGCATTCCTATGTAAAAGTATGGAGAAGTGACTACTCCATGCACCTCGGCTCATCATTAACCAAAATTCAAACCTAAACTGCTTACCGTCCCCAGTATGCGCAGCACGACCCGCGCTGTAGACTCAGTGGAACGTTACATATCCAGTCTCCGTAAAATCCTGCGGTCCTGGAGCACCCCGCATTGTTGCATTAGCACTGAAGGCTTCAAAAGTGAGGTGGTGACAATTTTAGAAGAGAACTATATCGGACATACAAAAAACAAAGTCCTAATAGGGGGTCTATCCTCGGTTCAGGGTTGTATCTATAGCCATGTGGAGGTTACATTCCGAAAATATGCATGCTTCCCCACACGTTGTCGATGAACAAAAGTAACAGGTCTCCACATTTGTTCACTAACTACGGTTGCAGTGGTAATCAACGGTATGGTAGGATCCTTTTAGAAAATTAAATTACGGTATATTTACTAAGTGTCAATGATATTATGAACAGCGGTAAGTTTGAAGGGATTAGGAGTGCGGATATTTTGTCTCAGCACTATATAAATGGGGGGTACACCGATCGGCGGTGGAGTCCGGCGCGACATCTGGACGAGTGGGTAAATCAGGTGTGCAAGGAAAAACGTATCCCCACCCCTCCCGGAACATCTTCGCTCCATCCTCCATGCATGTATCCATAATTCTGATGGAGCTAAAGCATATACCGTACGCTATGAGGTCTATGTCTGGGTAGCTTTTTCTTGGTTAGAATTGAGATGCCTTGAGGTCAGAGGTCTCTCCCCTCCACCAGCGTACACTTATTTGCTCTTCATAAACGAGCATTCATGGTTCTTCCGCTATCGGAGTAATCACTCACGTTTAAGCTCTGAATAAATAATACATCATGGGTCATTCGATAACTTTTTCTTGCTAATGCATGGCAAACCTTCGGTTATTATCGCCGAATCGCACATGACCAAATCCAAAAAAGAAATCTGAGATAATCAGAAGCACGGTTTATGCTGTTTCTATTACGAAATGAATCTTAAGTTGACCAGACTCTCGGTTTATCTTTACATTAAACTAAGAGCCAAGGATGTTTTCCATTTTCGGTTCGAGTGCGATAAAAGGGTAGGTCTTACGATAATTTGCGGTTTAATAATATCAATTTAAACACGTATGGAGATTATATGCACCATTGAGAACGCCGGTGTAGTTTCAAGTATTTACACCCCTCCCTCAAAGCGTTCTAATCAAAGCTCATGGGTTCGTTAAAGCTTTTAGTTGTGGAAAAGTGCGGGTGGGCTTGTCAGAATGGCAAGGTATCTTGAAGGTCTAAGTCACCCTCTCATCTAGGCTTAATTATAAGCCCATCCTTGTCCTCTAAGTTTCCACGGGGTGAGGCTGAAACTCTGGGATTTTTGATGCCGTCGTGTGAATCATGATCCGGACATCAGGCCATGTAATGGCTAAATATCAATTGGAATTTTTATGCCTCTATACCGAAGTTGTAAGTGATTTTCATAAATGCTACGAAATCGACAATCTCTCCCGCTTGGTTCGGTCCACAAAAAAATACACCCTCCAGGAAAAATCTCCAAGTGGTTTTTCATTTCCCTTTGAACAAAACTATGAGAACATAGTGTGGTGCTATTAGTCTTCTGTCAGTGACTTGGAAGGTTTGTTGAGTATGAAGGGACCGAGCTCTGTTTGGCACTCAAAGCTTTGAAACGCTGACCCGGTTATTTTTTTCTCCGATTCGCTTTACATGAATTATCCACTTTTTGTGTCTTGTTTTATGAACATATCTAAGGGCTTGGATATTCATATCCCCAAGGAGGAGAGGCACTTTTTTAGGGATGTTTGAATCCATTCATGGGATAGCTCTGGCTTATAGCTATTTTGTTTGTGGAACAGCTCTGGCTTAGCTATTCCGTTGTCTTATCTAAAGGGGATAGTACTCATATATCCTACTAAACCCCACAAAAGTTATGAGATCACCAAAATTAATCTTGTTCTAATGCCTGGGAAGCAAACCCATCTTAGACGAAAGCTCTAGCACCCTATCTGAAGATTTATACTCGCCTTTTCAATCCCATACCTTAGCCTACTTAGCCAACCCAAGAGGCTTGGCTGTGCAAAGGTTCCACCATTACTCGAAGGATTCACCTTGCCTAGTAGTCTGTCAAATGGGTTTGGATCCGATTCAGACATACTGGGTAGCGCTATCTTTGGCTCCACGGTTTTCATTGGTGACCGATTACTGCGAAGGGGCTACAATTCCCAGTGGCCACTTTTCCTCGGGAGATAAGACGCTATCTGAAAGACTGAATTTAAGAACAACCCTATAAACGATCAAAACTATGGCAAGGGAACCACCCCTAATTGGTCTAAAACACATCTTTCAATCCAATTCCGCATTTAACCCTTTTGACGTGTCTAGCGGTTACACTCGATGACCGTCTCACCATCCTCAAGTTGTTGTTCTTGCAGTCGTTTCACTATCCGTTGTTTTTTAGTAGCATACTTAATTTTGAGCATACTAGGCTCATCTTTGAAGGCATTGTCATTCTCTAGTGTGCTGGGACAAGACCCAAAAGCCGGTTCCCCAGTGTGTCACTTGGCCATAAAACCGCCCACGGTGAAAACCCATCAACTATCCCCGTCTTGGCATGGCCAGTGGTTTCCATCCGGTCATCAGATTTTTGCTATATACCCTCATCTTCGTCTAATTTCCTGAAAAATCTCTCTCCTTGAAATTTCTACAGATTTAAGGCAAAACACCAACTGTAGTCCTGCCTGCTCACATATACATAACCGGCCCCTCAATCCCTCGTATTTGACATAACACCGGAAATTCTGCCCTTCTCAAAAAAGCTTGGAGCGTTTAGTATAATTTATAATATTTTTGCGTGGATATTTGCTGTAACCATTATCACTCTCCTCCAAACATGGAGTTCCAAATCTAGCCCCGCATGATACTTCCCTATTAGGCAGTCTAGATTAATAGTAAACCTAGGCCATGCGCGCCGGCTCCCCTAGTCCTCACTGGGAGAAAATTTTGGGCGAGTCCCATGCTTTGTGTTTCCGGCCAAATTTCGTAACGACACTTACATACGCGGCAAGCCACGCTCTGAATCGTCTCGTATTAACGTACACACACCCTCTCATTTCCAGTAGTATATCACCACTCCTCCAGTATAAGTATTTAGCTATATTTATACTGTCTCTGAATAAAGCCGCATTCTTTTCACCACAACATGAGCGCTTCAACATACGGTGTGACTCCACCAATCTCCACAGCAGTGCCAACGCCGTCGGAAAACCGGTTGAATGACTCATTGATCGCCGACTTGAAGGCGCAGGGGTCGTTTGAAACCGAAGAAGGCACGAAGAAGAGAGCCGAAGTGCTAGAGATCTTGCAGAGCTTGACCCAGGAGTTTGTCTACACGGTGTCACGCCGCAAAAACATGAGCGAAGGAATGGCAAAAGATGCCGGTGGCAAAATCTTCACGTTTGGATCGTATCGTTTGGGCGTGTACGGGCCGGGCTCCGATATTGACACCTTGGTGGTGGTGCCGAAACACGTGTCGCGTGAGGACTTTTTCACGGTGTTCAGCGAGTTATTGAGAAAAAGGCCAGAGTTGGAAGAGATAGCGCCGGTTCCGGACGCGTACGTTCCGATCATTAAGATCATCCTCAGCGGCATCTCCATCGATTTGATCTGCTCGCGAGTGGATCTTCCGCAGGTCAACGCCACCATAAACTTGAACGACAACAACTTGTTGCGCAACGTTGACGACAAGGACTTGAGGTCGTTGAACGGTACAAGAGTGACGGACCAGATCTTATTGCTTGTGCCTAAGCCAACCGTCTTCAGACACGCGTTGCGCGCTATCAAGCTCTGGGCGCAGAGGCGCGCCATCTATGCGAACGTGTTTGGCTTCCCCGGCGGTGTAGCGTGGGCGATGCTCGTGGCGCGAATCTGCCAGTTATACCCCAACGCGGTTAGTGCGATCATTGTGAGCAAGTTCTTTAACATCTTGGTGCAGTGGAACTGGCCGCAGCCGGTAATCTTGAAACCCATTGAGGACGGACCGTTGCAGGTGAGAGTGTGGAATCCTCGCTTGTACCCGGCCGACAGATCCCACCGCATGCCCGTCATTACGCCGGCCTATCCATCCATGTGCGCCACCCACAACATCACCGCATCCACCCAAAAAATCATCTTGGAGGAGTTAAAACGAGGGTCCACGGTGATGAATGAGATCTCCATCGGCCGCAAGCACTGGGCGGACTTGTTTGCGCGCCACGAGTTCTTCCACAAATACAAGTTCTACTTGACGATCGTGGCGGCAACCAAGTCCAATGCCGAAGACCACTTGAAGTGGAGCGGTTTCGTTGAGGCCAAGTTGCGGTTGCTCGTGCAGAAGTTGGAGATGACCGAGGGCATCGAGTTGGCCCATCCGTATGTCAAGGAGTTCAACAATTCGTACAAGTGTCTGGGCGACTCGCAGGCGAACCAGTTGTGCGAGACCCACGGCACGTTGCAGGGCGAGGAGTTTGCGAAGCTAATTCCAGAGATCAAGACGGACTTGGCGCTGAGCAACGAGCGTACCAACGCCGACCATGAGGTTCACTTAATGAAGTTGTATGTCGGATTGAGCATCTCCATTAGCAAGGACAAGAACGACAAGAAGTTGGACCTCCAGCAGCCGTGCTCTGAGTTCTTCAGCATCTGCCGCGGCTGGGTGGACTACGATGACCAGAAGAACTCCATTCAGATCAAGCACGTCAAGTTGTACGACCTTCCGAACGACGTCTACATCGAGGGCGAGGAGCGGCCGTTGAAACAGAACAAGAAACGAAAGAACGAGAAGCGCGAGGCTGGCAAGAAGCACGACAAGCGGCCGAAATCGATCTCATCCAGCTTGGCTGAGTCGACAGGTATTGAGCACGCCTTGGATGGTAAGCTTCCTTCCACCAGCGAGAACCAGGCCACCACCTCCGTTCAGTCATAGGCCAACCGGGATCTCCCTTGGCAGTCATCTTCCAGTGTCTCCCTGTTGCACCATGTACTGACAATTGTTTGACCCTCCCATCATTCCGTTCCCCGAGCGCTGTACCATACCAGAACGGGGATATATAGTTCCCCCGTTACGATCTGTGTCAATAACCCTGTTCCATTATCACATTGCTAAAGCATCCTGCCGGTCATCGGTGACATTCACGTGTTGCACGTTTAATTTAAAATGTACAAAAAAGATAACAAAATTACTAACCAAAAAAAAACTCTCGCATACTTTATCTTTTTTTATTTTTTTTTTTTGTATATGGTGTATATCTAATATAACCTTCGAAGAGAATTGGTCTAGGACGTGTAGCCAGGTTTCGAGATCCATAAGACATACGAGTTATATTAAAGGGCAAATCAACCTCTTATGAATTGCCCGCGGGAGGTTCTGTAAATCACGCTCATCCCCATGAAATCTCAGACACGATATCTGGTTAAATGCAGCTCGAATTAAGCCTGCGTTAAAGGGTGTAATTATGTGGTCTAAAGTCAACTGGGTTTGATGATTGAGGGTAGCAGATGCTTTGGGTAGTGGAATCCATCCATTCGCTGTTGACTAGTGTATACGAAGAGGCAAGACATTAATATATTCCCCCTATCGGTGGGATTCGGCGTTGGTATATTATCTAAACAACGAACCCACTTCTAAATATTGATTGTCAATCACCAAAAGCGGAACTCCCCGGGTATACATATCAGCGCGGCTTAGCCGATACAGTTTGAAGCTGTGTCCAATTCCACTCGACATCCTTTCCGAGCCCCCGAAAGGACGAAGTTACGTGTTAAAGATCGACGCCGGTGGCGCGTACTGTGGCTTGGGGCTGTATGCACACCTGGCCCCTGCGGTTTTTCCGCCTTTGCGCTCTATACAATTAGCACACCCCTTCGCGCCTGGTGTCGGAATACACGTTCCGTAGCATGAGACGCCTTTGGACTTATTAATAAGCAACTTGCTATTGACCAACCACAGCCATCACTCTTTTCTAGTGGTTAATAATTGTACACCTTATCTCCATCGGTTATAGCTCCACATTTGCTCAACCAACTATAATTAACTTAGCGCATTCGTACAACGCCACTAGTCCCCCGACTGCACACACACCCACTATGCCATTAGGTCTCGGACACCTCAAAGGTGGACTCTGTATGTAATTATTCTTGGAGGACCCTTGATGATTTTTGCTCATTACCGTCCTACCACTCTGCGACCGAATTGGCCGCTGCTACTCTGCGGGATTACCCCTTTCGACAATTGGTCCTTGCCACCCTACAGTACTAACAAGTTAGCCTCCATGTTATCCACTCCAGAAAAGAGTGCCAACACCGGTACTACCTCCGCGGCAGAATCCATCGATGATATAGATGAAATCGACGGTGGCAGCCAGTCCATTCTCATGGGAATCATCTCACAGTTGAGACCAGGCTGCGACTTGTCGCGAATCACGCTTCCAACCTTCATTTTAGAAAGAAAGTCCATGTTGGAGAGAATCACCAACCAGTTACAGCAGCCAGAGTTGTTATTAGAGGCCAGACACACAGCTGATGCCACCGCCAGATTTGTCGGGGTTGTCAAGTGGTACTTGTCGGGCTGGCACATTGCGCCAAAGGCCGTGAAGAAGCCGTTAAACCCGGTTTTAGGCGAACACTTCACGTGCTACTGGGATTTACCTGGGTCGGGCGAACGCGCCTACTACATTGCCGAGCAAACGTCGCACCATCCCCCGGAGTCTGCGTACTTCTACGCCATCCCCGACCAGCACTTACGCGTGGACGGGCTTGTCATCCCGAAGTCCCGCTTCTTGGGGAACTCCACCGCTGCCATGATGGAGGGGAAAACTATCTTGACGTTTGAAGACCTTGTCAACGCCAACAAGGTCGCCGAAGCGTACGTGTTGACACAGCCAAACATGTACGCGAGAGGGATCCTCATCGGGAACTTGAAGTTGGAGTTGGGTGACCAGATGGTCATTTCCTGTGAAAATTTAGGCTTGGAGGCCAGAATCGAGTTCAAGACCAAGGGGTTCATCTACGGGACTTACGATGCTATTGAAGGGATTATCCGGGACGTGAACACTGGCCAAGAGTTGTACGAAATCTCTGGTAAATGGAATGAGATCATGTACTTGAAGGACTTGGCCACCGGAACCAAAACGGTTTTGTTGGACACATCCAAGGCCCAGCCGTTGCCTCCATCGGTGAGACCTCTCTCTGAACAGTCTGAATTTGAGTCGCGGAGGTTGTGGCACGATGTCACGGAGGCATTGTCCGCCAGAAACCACGAACAAGCGACCGACGCTAAATTCAAGATTGAAGACGCGCAGAGAATCCGCGCCAAGCTGGGGAATGAGGTTGTGCCGCGCTTCTTCAAGAAGACTAAGGCTGGCGACGTGTTGCCGTATAGAATCGCTGCGGACTTGTCTCTGACAGATCCAAAGCAAAGAGCCCAAGCGATTTTGGCGCTTGCTCCAATCTTACCTGAATCACAGTAGGCTGTGACCTGTCAAAACTCCTCGGATTCATGTTTTAAATACCGTGCTAGGACGTTTCGATATAGGCTGGTCTTGTATCCTCTTATGGTTTTGCCTCTCGGTGACATGTGCTCATGTCCCCCTGATATATCATGGTATTCCTATCTAATTCCTTTAGTTTGTTTTTTGTTACCTTCGGCTTTGGTTTCTCACTGTAAGCTGTGTTTATTCTACTCTAATTTTGTTGGTCTTGCAGTTATCTTTCAATAAATTTTCAAATACTACAGATAAATCATAAATAAAAACTCCTTTTCAGGCTAAAACCAAGCTATACGCAATTAAAACCTTAAGGCAAATAGTTCCCTTATCGCGTACAAACAGAATAGTATGTCATCGAGACTCGGGACATTTATTTGCAGAACCCTGGGGTATCGTCACAATGACACCTTCCCCCAGTCAAAGCTCACCTATTCAGAAATAAAATCAAGATCACGATCCAAAAAAATCTCCCAGCCTAGCTGCTCAGGCATCCCCACACCCTAGCAAATTCTCGTTCCAACTTCCCTGCCAATCGCTCAGAGTTGGACGCGTATCCCCCCACCGCTGGAACCAAGACGCAAATTCTACCAATAAATCAGTATAATCCGCTTCACAGAGTAATATCATTACATTATGAAAAACTTTATCCAGCTAATTTAGACAATACTATATAACGACTCTCCGAAGTCCCCGCCAATTGCCCAAATTGTCGCCCCGCCCTCTCGCGCGCGAAAAACTCACCTGCGATTGGGCACTAACTTTTAACGCACGGTAAAAATCAATCCATTTCTAGGGCTTGCTCTCTCCGTACAATGTCCGCTCCATACGCCTTGCTAGACAAGTCCCAGACGAGATCGCTCAACTTGAACCAAATCGAAGTCAAGGGTGGAGATAGCTATTCACAGGAATTCTTCCAAACCACCTTCCAGCCGTTGTTGCACACCAAAGATGTGACCTTTCAGCGCCTTGTCTCATCCATTGACGAGTGTACGGCAAACTTAGAAAGATCTGGGCTGTTTTCTAACATCAACGTCACGATTGACACCGATGTCAGCGTCATTTCCGCAGCCAAGGCGGCCAAGCCGTTTGAGGAGCCGATTCCCGTCAAGGCAGTGTTCCACGTGGACGAAGTGTCCATTAAGGCGATTTCACCAAACATGACTGTCACGAACGACAACCTCAGATTGGGCTTGTGGTACATGAACAACAACATCAACGGAAACGGGGAACAGCTCTCGGCTGCCGGGTTCGCCAGTGCGTACACCGACTCCAAATTTGCCAACCTTATGTTGACCACGCCGTTGCAGAAGAGACCGGAGACCTCATCGCTTTTCATGGTCAACGCCCTGTCTGAGGCCTCTACCAGTGTCCAGAGCACGCAGCAGAGTGGATTGATGGGCTTCAAGAGCAAACACTCGGACTACTTCTCGTCCTTCTTTGGTCTTTCCCTCTCTGCCCGCTCGTTTGTCAACACCACCGAGGAGATCCCAGATGCGATCAGAAAGGACATGGGAACCTCTTCCAAGACATCCATGTTCTTAAACGGTGAATACAACTCCGTCGCCTACGATGCGACGTTCCCAGCTACAGGCTTGTCGGTCTCCATGCACAACTGCATTGACAACTGCATCGACAGCGCCGCGCAGCTCAACTACAAGACGTTAAAGACCGAGCTCGGCTTGAACTACTACAAGTCATTTCCGTGCCACAACTTCGCAACCTTCCAGCTCCACGGCAACGTTGGAAACTTGACCACCATGAACCAAGCGAACCAGAGCTTGGTCCACTTCCACGACAAGTTTGCCGCCTCCGACTTGCACGGCTTAGGCAGTGACTTAGTGTCAGAGAGAAAAGATACCGTCTATGGCAGCTCCATCGCCACCGTGGGCTCCTCGTTGTCGTGTAAGTTGCCGTATCTCTTCAAACTCGACACCCCCGTGAGATTCTCCGTTTTCGGTAATGTGAACAAGTTGGGTGATGCCTTGTCGCACACATCAGTCTCTGCGGAGTCTCTCAAATCTGTCGCCAGTCTTCAGGCCTTGAACGAAAACTTCTTGGTCAACTACGGCCTCGGCCTCAAGTACCAGAACGGTGCCGCCAACTTTGACATCTCTTATGTCATGTCGAACCAGAAGTACGCGTCTACCTTCAGACCGGGCCTCCAGTTCAACTTCTCGCTCGTAGGTGTCTACTAAAATATGTACTTGTGAAGGGTGTACTTGCAAGAATGTAGGAAAGATCCCAGAGGGACTATGACGAAAGGTGAATGCGTTAGGCGTATAGAGAAAAGCGCATAAATAGTGAAATGAAGGGGTATTGGTTGAAAGTCGAACAACGATAGAGCGGAGTAGTAAGCAAATTTGAACGAGAGTGATCCCTGGTCTCAGGTATCGATCGAAGAGCTACTGTTTTAGGTAGTGTGGTTTAGCACAATATCGTGTTATGATACTACCTCTTTGCCATTAAATCCCCTAAACTTTATAATTTTTCTCATAAATGGTTATTTCTTGAGAACTAAGGGTCTCGGTTCAACCATTTTCCTGTTCTCCAGTTCAAAGACATATACCTACGCAGAGCCTGTTACACTAACGGATATATAACGGAAATCTACTAACCTCGATTAATAGCCTAGATGTTTAATTGCTCATATAAGCTGCATCTATTAAGATATTGATAAAGTTCCCGAAATCCCTTTGCCTTTTTCTTTTTGGTTTATTTCATTGTTACTTTCTCCTGGTTCTACAAGAGTCGATCGACCCGCATGGCGCAGAAAAAACTTGGGTATTTCGTGCATACGAACACTATCTGGCTCAATCCCATTATGCCCTTTCATCCACGATGGAGCAACATAACGCTGATCTCTTTCGCCTCCTCAGCAATCCGTCTTTTCTACTACGTATTGAAAAGTTTCCCCCTGAATATGCCGCCCAGCTTCACTTTACCCCAGATGCTCTGGGACACGGTGCCAGAAGCGAGATTTTGCTCAACAAGAAGGCATTGTACTTTAAGTTCTTCAAGCCAAACCACGACCTAATAAATGGCCTCATTGGAGATACACTTCATTGGCTGGAGAAGTTGGCTGCCTGTTCCGGTACCGAGTTGGAGGCGATATACCACGCCACGTGCATACTTCTTCTTGTAACGAACGACCACCATACAATCTTGGGTGTTCACAAGCTGATTGTCTATCAAATGGTTGCCGATCCAGTTTTCATTGAAACAGAGTTTTCCCTATTGCAAAACTATCTTCTCTGCAACTTGGACAAGATCAACAAATCGTCCACCCTATGGCTAATGTACAAGAAGGTGGTGGTTATAAGGATTGCAAACGGACAGGATGCCACATCTTTCTTAGACAGCCTTCTCGCCACTATCAAAGGATCGGGCGAATCGCATTATCAGAGCTACTATGCCTGGGAGTTTTGCTCGTGGTTGAGCTGTCTCTTCCGACATCTCGGCTCTACAGGCGTCCCTGAGGGGCCCCGTTACGAAACAGCTGTAAGAGAGATCTACGCCGCAGTCTCAGAATTTTGCCATAGTCACCCCCGCGATCATTCGGCGTGGACGTGTTTGGGGAATGTGGTTATGCCCAGTGAACGGAAGCTAACCCAGGCGGTGCTGGAAACAATGCAATGCTTGCGCGATTGTGCTCCCAGTGGTTTTCACTCAGTAATGGAAAAACCTGGCCCCAGAAAGGGCATTGGCTTTCTCGGTGAAATTTTGCTGGAAGTCACCTGGATTTCAAAGTATGCTCTCAACCAATCATCTAGTGGGTTTATCAAATCTATGGTAGTCCAGGTAGCTGGGCTCCCCAAACTCCTGGGGGTTCTATCAGATCGTTTGGAATCCCTTAAGCTAGAATCCCCGCTGCTTGGGGGCTTGCTAGAATCCGTGGTATTTACCAATGGCTATTGGGATGTTATGGGGGTCCCAGTGTTTGATGACGATTTGATTTCCAAAGCTAAAATGAGTGACATGGTGGAGCTATACAGGTTGGTCGAATGGCTCAAACGTTTTGCCACCAGCTAAAGCCGTAATGACAAAACAGAGCAGAACAGGACGTCCCGAAATGCAATTTTCTGATAGTCTACGGGTATACTGGTATCTTTGTCTATCTATTCAACAACTGATATTAGAAGATTCCGAAGTGTTAACCAGGAAACGTTAGCCCCAGCGGAGTATACTCATCTGCATTCTCATGTGAACGAATTCCCGGTTAACGGCTCTTCCGTTCTTAGCACAGTGTTTCCTATCATATCTACATATCAATAGTATCTGTCACAAAAAAGGAATTTCTCAGAATGCAACTTTATCTCGATTTAAACCTGAACTTCGGCTCGTCGTAATCATCGTCCTCTTCGTCCACTATCTCGGCGTAGGACATTCGACGGGGGGTCTTTCTCGGAGGCGTTCGCACCCTCAACACCGCGCGCAGCCCTTTCGCAAATATTGGCGCTTCTCCCTCGGAATCGGAAGCATCCACAAAGAGGCTAGTACTTTCCTGCTCAGTTGCAGGGGTCTTGTATCCTCTATGGGAAAACTGGAAGCCGGAGGTGTCTCCCTCCTTGCTATCCACTTCGTCTTGACTCTTTGGAATAGTGCGGCGGTCCTCAGGAGGTTCCCCGTATCCGTCGTTCTCAAACGTGTCCACGCTGTTGCCGGTGTTTTGGGCCAAATCGTACGCCTCCAACCAGATGTATTGCTTGGCGGCCCGCGACGGATCCGCAGAATCACTGGAATCCGCCCTGCTCCGCTTGATAAACTTCTTGAAGTTTTTTTTGGCCTTCCATTCCGGCTTTATCATCGACACCCGGTCTCTGAGCCTGGCGTCGAGCTTCGACAGGGAGAGCATGCGGTCCTTGTTGCGAAGAAACGTGTCGTCCATGGTTTCCACGATCGCCAAATCGCGCATAGACTTGATATACTCCTCGTCGTAAATGTCGTTTTCCTTATTTTCTTCCGCCTCGGTCTTGACCTTATCGTCCTTTTGGTTTTTAATCGCCTCGTAGAGCGTCACTTTGCGGCGTCGCTTCACCTCCGGTTTCCCAGCCGACTCCTCATTCGCCAAGCGCTTGTGGTCCTTCACCTCCGTCCTGGCGTTATTTCGCTCAATCTGGGATAGCATGATAGTACGAGAGTTGGTGGCTTTCTGGGGCTGTGCTTCTTCCAAGACGGCAATCTTCTCCTCTGGTAGTCTCACATGCTTCATCACCTCTGGTTCGGATTCTGGCAATGGCTGTGTTTCCGGCTTGGACTCGGCGTCCCCGAGACTAAAGAACAATTCAATCGCGTTATTTTTTCTCTTCTTCTCTCGCTCTTGGCGTCTTCGTGCAAGCGCAGATTTCCCCGAAATCGTAACCTTCCTCCGTTTAGGGTCGCTTTCGTCTATCAATCCAGGCTCGGTTCTCTTTGCCGGTCTTGTACTTTTCAATTGGGAAATGTCAATGTTTTTGATGCTTTCGCAGATGTGCAGATTCTCAGTAAAGATCACGTTGTCTTTTCCGTAAATGGCCACCAGCAATTGGTAGAATGGTGACAAATCCACTGGTGCGACATCTGATGGGTTCTCCAAACGTAAATTCACCAAGACGATACGCTCAAACTCCGGTAACGACCCCACACCGGTAGCAAGTAGTTTTGCGTATTGCGAGACATCTGTATTTTGGTCCAAGGGAAAGAGCAAGACCTGGTCGCAGCCGCAATTGCGCAAAATTTCACTGTATAGTTTGTACTGAAGCCTGTCAAAAAGCACAAAGATGGAGTGCATAAACAAGGTGGTCCGCAGAGTGCTGGAACCCACTGGGAACATAATTGCGCGGTCTAACTCCACTTTGGGGGTAACTGAAATATACGGGATCGGTGTTTCCCGGTTCACGTGGCCCACCCATGACTCGACGAGTGTCCTTAGGAACTTGTGGCTTACCAACCGGATCGTGGGACAGGCTAGTGAGTACACCAACTTGAATGACGTGTCGCTGTTAAGGGCTGGAGAGGCGTCGTCCACTACGAAATGGGTGGTCTCGGCTGTCATTGTGGAGGCAGCACGGACATCCAAAGCAACTCCTACCGGCAACTGCGTTTTGATGTACTTGTCTGGAGCGCATCCATCTATCGATTCCCGTGACAGGTACGATAAATTAAACGGAATCCACTGTATGTTCATCAGCGTCGCGTGCTTGCTTGCACCGATCATTATCTCGTTCTGGAGTTCCAAGCGTAGCGGAGTTTCCGTTTCGGGATCATATTCCAAGGAGATTACAGGAGAGCCACTCTTCACCCGAATTGCATCAAGGGTTCCATTAAGAAACGACGGCAGATGGCTGAGAAACGTCACTGCAAGGGGCGTCACATATTGGAAATCGTCTAACCGGGACGTGTCAAGTTCCCCCACACAGACTCTGAGATGTTTTTTGCTGACGTGGCTTTTGTTGATGCTGATGTGGTTTCCTGACAGCTGCAGCCTTCCAACGAGGTATTCAGTCCCTGGAACAAGCAGGTACTGCTGGGTTTGTACCCCGTCTAGGTGTACCGATAGTACCCACATTCATGTAGTGGAGGAGGAAGATGGAGAAGGGTTGTAAATGTTAAGGATAGAGGTTAGCCAACTATGTGGCGCCTAGTATAGGTTGATGTATGTCAAGCTCACGTCGTAGTCTTTTCGCGTCGCAGTCTTTTCGTGTCGCAGTCTTTTCGCGTCCTGCATTCACCCAGGGGCTGGATAGTCGGGGTTGAAGTTTCGAAGGGCCGATTGCGATAGGTCAAAGGAATGGTAACAGTTGTTTGGAACGCGGTTGCGAGTTTGGACATCGTTTTTACCGGTTTGTGATTGTTCCGGGTAGTTGGTGTGAGTGCATGTATTTTGCCCAATGATAGGAAGGCGCTGAGATAAAATTGTGCCTTTTATGAGTACAGCGAATCCATGGTGTACCTATTTTTGCAATATCTTAAAGCTATGCAAAGTATCAGTATTTAGGCGTATATTTGTTTTCTTGTAGTGTATAATCATGAAAAAATGCTACAATTATATAATATATGAGGTGGATGCTTGTTATATATTTGTATATTACTATTTATATATAGTTATATATAGCCTAACTCCTGGTACACGTATATTTTCATATATAAAAATAAATATATTAATTACACTGAGCCATATCTTTCAGCTGTGTAGCAACCCTTTGATATATCAATCAATTTACATTAGATAGACCTCTTTGTTCTTTGGACTATTTTAAATCTATATTTAACAATATAGATTTAGTGTCCAGAAGGGTACAAAAACCCATGATATACACGGGATTCTCGATATATGCTTATATTGAATTTTTCAAACCTGTATTATTTTCGCCATGAAGTTTTATGTATAGCGAGCCATAAAAAACTTTAAAAAAAGGGACGATCTCGGTGAGGGTCGAACTCACGATCTTGTGATTAACAGTCACACGCCTTAGCCAACTTGGCCACGAAATCACCACTATTGGAAACAAAGTGATAGGGTGTGCTACACCAAATAGATCTGTGCGAGCCTTATCAAAATTCAAGGTACCTGAAAAATTTAATGCCTTATTGCCTCACGTATCACTTGGAACAAACTTCATTTTCATGCGGTCCTACTGGACCCAGAGTTGTCTCAGATCCGCATGATACAGCTTTTCACATACTGTTAGGATTGAGACGTGCATCTTTCCATTGTGATGGTCAAATTCTCGCTATACGAGACCTTCCGCCTCCTTCACTAAATATGTTATAATAAATCAACTAATGCAAACATCAACGCTCGTCTGCCTTAACATAATTGGACAGAATGTAAGATTTGTTGTCACTTCTTCTCGGAAAACCAGGTACGGCCCATTTTTTTTTTTTTTTTAAAACTGGACCATCTATCCCTACGAGACACCTCTGACATGACAGCCTCGGATCTTCCGTGTTCGAGGTCAAGTCGTGTGGACATATGCCCATAAAAAGATGGGGCGCATGTCCGTATGCAAGGGTACGTCTCCATTGTCCCTCATTTTGGTCAGATCGTTTCCCCTAATTCTCAATTTATAGCTAATTGGTTTACCGAAGACCGCGAATCTCTGTCATGGGTGTCCCTTGAAATCCGCCTGATAAAGCCGCACTCCCCTCAGTCTAGACCGCGTATGGCCAGCCGCCTAGAGCAGAGCCACGAATTACATCAAGATTAGCAAAATCGTTGAAAAAAAGAATCAAAAGCTATGGGCGTGAAGCCACGGAAATAGACGAGAACCTGCCAGGCCCTATTTGCACCAGCTTTTAACAAGTAAAAAACCAGCTTACCCCTACGCTTGCTTTCGTGTCGATAAACTGTTACCAACTTTCATTAAAATTAATACAGCTTTTAGGACAAAGCCATACTTCCAATAAACTAGAAGCTAAAGTGCTTAAAACATACCCATACAGGCGATTTTATAAAGTACGTTAAACGTAAAAATACCGACGTTCAATCCGTAAATTCACGGCATTGCTTACTGTCCGGGGTCACTAGGCTTAGCGAGTCTAATGATTGTGCAGACGCATGCGAATTAGTCTCTCATTTCGCACGTCATGTTCGCGACCTCGTAGGGCCACGCGTACATATACAATTTGGAACAGCGTTTTCTTTGATTCCATCGATGATATAAAACACTCACAACCACCCAAGCAGTTTAATTATCTGCTCAATCCAGACCTCTAGCATAACCGTACACAATGCTCAATGCTAACCAACGCAAGTTGAGATTGATCGGTCTCTCCACGTTCATCATCTGTTTGATCGTCTTGCTTGTCAGAAATCAATATGGCGACAGCTCAAAGTCTCTCTCCAAGAGTACCGGCAAAACCACTACTGGCGGCAAAGAAGCCGGATTGGGAAAGACTACCAACCCCAAGATCTCTAATTCTGGCAAGATCGGAGGCGCGGATGACCTTCCCCCATCCATAGGCTCACCAGGTAAGAAATCTGGCAAAGGTGATTACGAAGCAGTCATTAAGCAGCACCACGACTCCAGTCAAAAGCACCCTAACAAAAACGAAGTACTCAAATCAGAAGAGGAGAGTGGAGGCAAGGATTTGACCACCGAACAGGGCTCCGTGTTTGACCCGGCCAAGGAATTCAACGGCATTCTCGCCCTTTCCCCCGTGGTCATCTTCTCCAAATCCTACTGTGGATATTCGACAAAGTTGAAGAAGTTGTTGAAGGCACAGTATGACATCACTCCCGAGCCAACGATCGTCGAGCTTAATCAACACGATCACGGTATCGAGTTGCAGAATTACATTAAGGAAAAGTCCGGCCGCAGAACTGTGCCAAACATGTTTGTCGGTGGCACCTCCAGAGGGGGCTGTGACGAAATCGTAGCCCTCCACGAAAAGGGTGAGTTGTTGGAAAAGCTTCGCACCTGGGGCGAGAAGCACGTGAAGGTCGAAAAGAACCCGGGCCATTAGAAATGACAGGGTGAGCTAATAAGGATAAAAACAATAGGAACAATTTTCACCTTTGCAGAATAGTAGAAACTCTTTTTGTAATTGAATTATACTATTAGCGTAATGCTTTTGTACACGCTATGGAGACTCGAAGGATCATAGATTTGACGCAAGAATCTTTGACTAGTACCTGATGACCTTTTGAATCCGACGGAGAATTTGCGAGTTTCCGTCTTACTGGCTAAATTGTTCACTGTGGCCCTTGTCCGTATGACTACTACACTGAAATGTTCTCTTTCTCTGGTAGTCCCTGTGTTCGCGAGAGCAAGTTCCTCAATCTTTTTCTTCATACAATGACAATTGCGCTACAAGAATCCAAGTAAAAATAATGCTATTAATGAGATTTGGAATATTTCCAGGACTGATCCGGATAAGACGTTACATAACCTCCAACTCACCTGCCCTCTCCCTGTTTGTGTATCCTGCAGACACGCTGAAGATCACAACATGCAACATGAACGGGGTTGATCATGGACTGCTGATTTCACCCAGCCCATTAGACAGGCTTCCAACCGTGACAGTGAAACGCTTTGCCAGGCTCAACCACAAAATTCTCTAGGAGCTTCCCCGTTACATACTTATCCCGTGGTGAGCATAAACTTTGTCCTAGAACCAACCTTGACATCCACTGCTCCATTGAAGTGATTGGAGCGCCTTACGTATAAAGAAACGTACAACCAGCCATTCCAAAAGCCAAGACGGAGTCATCCACCAAAGATACAGAAATTGGGCTATCACCGTTCTCTCTTGTACCACAGTCCATCTACAGTTGGAATCGAAACTTTGAAAGATTACAATCTTTAGCCTGTTTAAGAAAGAGGTATCCCAGTGAATTTTCCCAATTAAATGACTGGAAACTCGAAGCAAGACGTCCGAAGACAACTCTTCAAGGGGATAACTGGTCGGCGCCACCTGGTGTCCCAACCACCGGAATCCGTTCCTGCCTCTGCCCCAGAGTTTCCCCATCTCCCAACGGTCTCAGTCCCTGAAATAGAATCATCCACGACCCCCACCACAACATCTACACTATTTGCCTCGCCAGTGCCACCAAAAGATGCAGATGAGTCGCTACAGGCGGAGCAGTCGCTTGAGTTCATTCAACCGACCCACCGCCGCTCGGTCCTCCTCAGCGGCGGCTTTCGGCCCACCAACCCCATGGTCATCCCTGCTACCCCGGGGAATCTCACTGATACCCCAGCTGGACCGAACATAACCATTAACAGCACCTCGAGCGTGGCCACCACCAACACGTTTAGCCGGGGGAAGTACACGTATCCGAGACAGGATGCCGGCCGCCACCCCAACCATAACCTGAGGGCCCCCGAGAGAAACGATTCGCGTATCGGGTACACCAAGAAATGCTTGTTTCTAGACGAAACACCTGAACGGCCAGTGGTTTCCCCGGGGCGAGTCTCCGGGTATGACTACAACGAGGTGTTTTGCAGTGCCCATCCGCTTCGCCACTCCAAGCTTGTTGCTCTCGAGCAGGCAGAGAGCAGCTCTAAAGCAGTGTTCCGAGGGTACTACGGTGATGATAGCGACGATGACTCCGACGAGGAGGCGAAAATGCCCAGGAAACACAGCCGGTCGATATTTGACGATTCTGCAGAAGAAGACAACATCCTCATCTCAGTGCCAGGCGAGAACGATCGTGCGAGTGACATTTTCGACATGGAGCCAAAGCCCCTTAAGCGAAGCAAGAAGTTTTCGGGGATCGCCCCAAGGGGGATCAGCCTAGCCAGGCCCATGGACGACGATCCGGTCGATTCCATCATTAACCAGCACTTGCAGAAGCTCAAAATCGCGTTTCCCTTGATGGCCAGTAAAAAAACTGGATCAAACACCGGCGATTGGCTCACAGATGATGAGATTATTCGATTCTCCGAGTTGAACGACGAGTACGAGTCCGAGTTGCAGCAGCTTCACGAGAGCAACGCCGCCGCCAAGAAGAACTTGCAAGCGGAGTATGAGACATTGAAGCTGTATGTGGCCGATCCACAATATGAGGACAAAATGGGAGAAATCAGGGACTTGTTGGTTGAGCTGATGCGGAAGCGGGTCAAGGGGTACGACGAGGAGAGGGACGATACGTGGGGTGAGGCCGACGAGTCGTTCTAGTGTTGGGTATTGTGACTCCGAACGTTTCTTGAGTCAGTCAGAGTAAGACCTGGATATTTCACTGTTGTGAAACAATATTTGAACGCAAGCCTAATTGGAGTCGAGCATACATCATTTGGCGCGGTGGATGACTAGTAAATAGCACATCGAATACATAGGTATGAGATTAAATAATGCACTGATGGATTTTTACTCGCAATGCTTTCTTTATTCCAATGCCTATTGTTTCATTGTTAAGAGAGAATATAAAAAGGACGTTGAACTTCCTTTTGGGGGTATTCTAAGGAAGCAACGGAAATCTCCTTACAAGAAAAAAAAGCAAGTTATGGGGCAAAGCTTCCGCTAAAATATCTAAACAAAGTCCCACAACCTACTGTCTACATTATATTTTATCTGTGTATAAAGGTTAAAACCTTTTTAAATGTATCTTGTAGCCAGGCTCTCTGAATAGTACCATACTCTCAGGAATTATTAACTTTGATAATATGACTGAGGGTTACAGGAAAATGGCCCCACAAAGAAAATAAAATGGAATGGTCGAATTCTATCAACAACCCCCGAATTTCAGCTCCCCTGATTATACCCTTTTGAAAGCTAGCAGCCCATTATTTTGCTGCCTTTACAGGACAGAAGCGACAAGTCATCGGCGTACCGATGAGGCCCTGAACGCTAAAATATGTGCAGGTCGCACAAACAATACTGACGTCATAGGAAACAGTCTGGCTACCCAGTTCATCCACACCATACCTGATCCAACATATCTCAAACATGAATCGTTTACCAGATAATACAGTTACAAACAATATACCATTTAATAGTTTGTTTTTATGTAAAAAAAAAACAACAACCCTGATACCTTCCCTCTTGGCGCCTTCGGTCAGCTCGGCTGCCAGGTACCGGCAGGCTGTGCTGCGCACGCTTGTTCGGGGGCTGTACCGCAACTCGAGCTGGCAATTGCCGTTAATAAATTCCCACAACCCCGCTTCAATTGAACACGCCCAATTCCTGCTTCAAGCATCAATTGATTGACATGAACATTTTAAAGTATCAAAAGAAGTACCCGGTTCTCGACCAGTCGGACCTCTTCAAGGTGATCGAGGACTTCCGTGCCATTGACCTCGAGGACAAGGGCTGGGTAGCGAAGCAGAAGGTGATCGAATACGCAGCCAAGAGTGAGGGGACCTACGATGAGGTTCGTGAGACGATGAAAAATGTCAGCGTCGATGCGTCTGGCCACGTTGAGTTGGACGATTACGTGGAGCTCATTGCGAAGTTGCGCGAAGGCTCGCGCTCGCTCCAGGTGCCACAGGCGGCACACGATAGTGTGTCTCCGGCCGCGACCGGGCGTGTCGGCACAGGTCACAAGACGCGCATTGTCGTGGGTGGGCGTAGTGCCGATACGACTCACTCTATCAATGAGGAGGAGCGCACGGAGTTCACGCGCCATATCAACAGCATCCTCGCGGGCGACCCTGACGTCGGGGACCGTCTTCCGTTCCCAACTGACTCGTTCCAGATCTTTGACGAGTGCCGTGATGGGTTGGTGCTCTCGAAATTGATCAACGACTCGGTGCCCGACACGATTGACACGCGTGTGCTCAATTTCCCGACGAAGAAACCGTTAAACAACTTCACTATGAACGAAAACGCTAATATCGTGATCAACTCTGCCAAGGCGATCGGCTGTGTGGTGGTTAATGTGCACTCCGATGACATCACCGAGGGCAAGGAACACTTGATCTTGGGGCTCATCTGGCAGATTATCAGACGTGGTCTCTTATCCAAGATCGACATCAAGCTCCACCCTGAGTTGTATCGTTTGCTCGAGGATGATGAGACGTTGGAGCAGTTTTTGCGCTTGGCGCCGGAACAGATTCTTCTCCGCTGGTTTAACTACCACTTGAAGGCGGCCCAGTCGCCGCGTAGGGTGGCCAACTTCTCCAAGGATGTGTGTGACGGTGAGAACTATACCGTCTTGTTGAACCAGTTAAAGCCGGCAGAATGCTCCCTCGCGCCGTTAAAGACGGCGGACCTTAACCAGCGTGCAGAACAGGTCTTGCAGAACGCGGAAAAGATCGGCTGCCGCAAATACTTGACCCCGACGTCACTTGTGGCCGGGAATCCAAAGTTAAACTTGGCGTTTGTGGCGCACTTGTTCAACACCCATCCAGGATTAGATCCTATCGAGGAATTTGAGGCGCCGGAGATTGAGGAATTCGACGCGGAAGGCGAACGTGAGGCCAGAGTGTTTACGCTCTGGTTGAATTCGCTCGACGTGGACCCAGCGATTGTTTCGCTCTTTGAGGACTTGAAGAACGGTACCGTTTTGTTACAAGCCTTTGAGAAGGTCATGCCGGGCTGCGTCAACGCGAAACGTGTTAACAAGGTGCCTGCTTCCGGCGAATTATCGCGCTTTAAGGCATTGGAAAACAACAACTACGCGGTCGAGGTGGGCAAGGCCAACAGCTTTTCGCTTGTGGGGATCGAGGGGTCTGACATTGTGGACGGTGTTAAGGTGTTGACCTTGGGGCTTGTCTGGCAGTTGATGAGACGCAACATCACCCTCACGTTGAACGCGTTGAGCGCCCATGGCGAGATTTCCGACAAGGATATCTTGAAGTGGGCCAACACGAAGGCTGGAAGAAACCCCGTCAGGTCGTTTGGTGACAAGTCCCTTGCGAACGGTATTTTCTTCCTTGATATCTTGCACGGCTTGAAGCCGGGCTATGTGGACTATGATTTGGTCAATGGGGGTGACAGCGAGGAGGAGATCTATGCGAACGCAAGATTGGCGATTTCGATCGCGAGAAAGTTGGGTGCGTTGATCTGGTTGGTTCCGGAGGACATCAATGAGGTTAGAAGCCGTTTGATTTTGACGTTTGTGGGCTCATTAATGTCGTTGGAGCTCTAAGCAAGGCGGATACCAGAGGATTTATTGCAAGGGCTAATGCTGGAGGGTATGCCCGACGGCCCCTTTTGTTTGCTTGGTTCCTTTTATTCCTCTTTTGCGGGGAGTTTCCCGCGACATTTCATGGCTTAATTGTGCTGTGGGCCAATTAGGGCCCAGGCCAGTTGGAATCTGGACCAATCATTTTCCAGATCCCTTTTATGTTTACCTCTTTTTTTTATGGCGTTCGTGCCTTTTCGTGTCCTTGACATTTACGATGTATTACTTTTGCAGAGATGTAGGTTTAGAGCGAGACAAGCCACCTTGCTAGCTCAAATATAGGAGGAAGGAGTATCGGGTTGATTATGAAATAACGAAAGAGAATAAGTGTGAGGAATAGTTTTCTGGCTTGCCACGGCAAATACAAGGTGAATGTTTCAATGGGCAGGAAAACCTCAAAATCCAGAAGCTGGGCTCAGAACCTCAAAGGCTTATCTGGGGACACTAGCCAAGAATTTTCGTGTGGGGTCAAACGATTGTTTGTCGTGGTGTATTCTCGCAGGTCTCTTCATCTGTGGATGCTAACTACTTGGTTTAGATATATCCCTATAGTTCCATTATTCTGAGTCCTGACAGATATCCCCTTTCATTTCTTATTTTGCGGTAAGCCCAAACCAATCGCGCAGATCAAAACCAACTCTATGCCTGCTGAGCTTATAAAAATCACCGTTCTTTACTTCGGTCCGGCAAAGAAATTTACTAACGAGACCCCGGAAGACCGAATCACGCTCCAAGGCGCTTCCTTAGCCGAATTATACGCCGCCATCGCCGATAAACATGGCCACGAGTTCGTAGAATACGTACGGCAGAGCTGCGGGGTAGTTGTCAATATGGACTACGTGGACCAAGAAAACGCCGAGGAGGTTATATTAGCGAATGGCGACGAGGTGACGATTGTCCCCCCTGTTAGTAGTGGATAGGCGGCATGCGAGTTGCCACGCCCCCACCCGAGGTAGCTGACCCTTTGCCCCGGGCGGCTAACTTTGGGGGGTAGTACCACAAAGCGATGCAAGTTTAAGGCAGGAAGAGCCATATTCCGTTACCTATGTTTGTGTTGCCGAAAGAGTAGCTCTATTATGAATGTACTAATGTCTAGGAGCTACTGGTCATGACTTTGAAGGGGAGGACCAAGGAAATAATTTCTTCCGGGTATGAGCCAATTGTGCCGTCTGTGAGAATTTCTGAATCGGCTGTATGTCAACAAAACGGTAGCTTCCAGCAGACATAGACCAAAGGACGGGGATATGCATAGGCCATTTCCATAACGGAGACACCATCTTAGCTTGGGCCTCATATACTATAGAATAGCTGCCCGGTACACAGGTGACGCACATAATACACGGAGAAATGATGTCCCAGTACCACGTTCCAATCTTCAGCCATATTTTGCAACATAAATTACAATTGAGTTGTATCGTATAATAAACCACCCAGGATGTCCACTGCCTCTATAGGTTCCACTTGGGTATTCCTGGTCCCGATATCCACACTTCCGTCATCGTGCAGCAACGCGACGACTCTTCGGGTCAAACTCACGCAATTGAAGCATATTGTACCCCAAAATTTAGCAAAATATTTTAAATGTATCCAATCTTAGCACATACGGATCTAATCAAGCCTTGAAGACTCCTAGCCTAAGTCAGTATGATTTTATTGTTTGTAGCTCTAGGTGCCTCCTGCACGAAGTTTCCGCCCCTACCGCAATTCTTATCCGGCAGCAATCCGGCCGCTGGCACAACGGGGGGGGACAACTAGGACGTCTTTAACTCTAGACATATCTATTTATCCAGACAATTCCCTACTCTTTGGCTCTTTCCTTCCCAGTTGTTCACTCGCTTCGCAATTGCTACATTATGCTCTCCCCCACCGACCCCCAGTTCAGTGGCTCATCTGGCCGTATCATCAATGTGACCACGACCTTGCCTACGCAGATCTACAAGAACGACGAAACCAACGGCGAATGGGCTATCAGACCCATCAGCGGAAATTCCGCGCTCTACGCTTCCCACAGGTTCCTCGAGTCCTCCAGCTGGGAGACCCATATCGTGGGCTGGACCGGCGAGTTGCATTACTCCACGGCGATAATCCCACAGCACCACGGAAACGCGTCCAACACTACGCACTCCAACAATAACGAGTTGGAGGAGTGTGTCCACGCATCTGCCGACCGCACCGAAACCGACCCATTGTACCTCAGCGAGGCAGAAAAGACGGCCATTGAGCGGAAGCTCCAGCCGGGGGAGAAGACTACTGTGCACCCCGTGTGGCTTTTGCGCAAGGACCAGCTGCGCTGGCGTCATTACGCGGAGGAGTTCCTCTGGCCGGTGTTCCACTACATCCAGCCAGATCCCGCCACCATGGATGGCAAGTTTGAGACAGAGGCGTGGCGTGACTACGTGCGCTTTAACGAGGCGTACATGCAAGCAATCGCCGACGTATACCAACCAGGTGATATCATCTGGATCCATGACTACTACCTCTTGCTTCTTCCGCAGCTTGTGCGCATGCGCTTTCCGGATGCGCGTGTCGGCCTTTACGTGCACGCGCCGTTCCCGTCCTCGGAGTACTTCCGCTGCTTGTCGCGCCGCAAGCAGCTTCTTGACGGGATGTTGGGCGCTAACCAGGTGGGCTTTCAGTGCGCCAGCTTTGTTAGACACTTTATCTCGTGCTGCACGCGTCTTTTGGGCTGCGAAGCCACCCCCAGCGCCGTCTCCGCGTATGGGCTGGACGTGGCCGTCTTCACCTTGCCCATCGGCGTAGACGTGGATTATATCCAGAGGGAGGCTTTCTTGCCAGCAGTTGACGAGCGCCTCCAGGCCATTCGCGAATTGTATCCAGGCAAGAAGTTAATCGTCGGCAGGGACCGTTTGGACGCTGTCAGAGGGGTTGTCCAGAAGCTAGAGGCCTTTGAGATGTTCTTGTCTATGTACCCCGAGTGGCGCGAAACCGTGGTGTTGATCCAGGTCTCGTCCCCGACCTACGCCACCTCTGCGAAACTCGAGCGTAAGGTGAATGAGTTGATTGCGAGCATTAATGGTGAGTATGGCCTGCTTGAACACACACCCGTCCAGCACTACCAGATGCGCGTGATGAAAGAGGAATACTTTGCGTTGTTGCGTGCGGCCGACTTGTCTATCGTCAGCTCCATCCGCGACGGCATGAGCACCACGTCGTTGGAGTTTGTGGTGTGCCAACAGGGCAACAGCTCGCCATTGATATTGTCTGAGTTCACGGGTACCGCCTCTGTCTTGAAAGATGCGTTCTTAGTCAATCCCTGGGATGCCGTGGGTGTTTCCAGGAGCATTAACGAATGCTTGTTGATGTCTGACGAGAAGAAGCTAGCCAGGCAGACGAAGCTCTTAGCGGAGGTCCAGGCGAACACCGTGCAGCTGTGGACCAACGCCTTTGTTTCGCGTTTGATGACGTCGGAAACGGTTCCGCTGGTCACCCCTGCGTTGAACCGGCCGTTGGTGTTGGCCGAGTACCGGGCTGCCAATCGCCGCTTGTTCTTGTTCGACTACGACGGAACCTTGACCCCGATCGTCCAGGACCCCGCCGCCGCAACCCCCTCGCACAAGCTCGATATCTACCTCGACCTGTTAGCGGAGGACCCTAAGAACCAGGTGTGGATAATCTCGGGGCGTGACCAGGCCTTTTTGGAAAAGTGGATGGGTGGAAAGAACGTGGGCCTTTCCGCGGAGCACGGTTGTTTCATGAAGGATTTGGGGTCTCACGAGTGGGTAAACTTGGCAGCGGAAATCGATATGCTGTGGCAGAAGAAGGTGGAGGCGGTGTTCCAGAAGTACACTGACCGCACCCCGGGCACCAATATCGAAATGAAGAAGGTGGCCGTCACCTGGCACCACAGACGGGCCGACCCGGACTTTGGGAACTACCAAGCCGGCGAGTGCTACCGTGAGCTCATGGCCACCATCGCCATCACATATGACGTGGAGGTGATGATCGGGAAGGCAAACATTGAGGTGCGTCCCAAGGTGTTGAACAAGGGTGAGATCGTCAAGCGCTTGGTTAGAGCTAATCACGGGGCCAAACAGGGGTCTGCCGCTTCCATGCCTGAGGGTGATGTTGCGGACTTTGTGTTCTGCGCCGGTGACGACTTGACCGACGAGGATATGTTCCGGGCGTTGAGCGAGGTCGAGATCGACCGCGTGCAGAAGGGTTACACCAGGAACCAATGGAATGGGTTTGGGGTCCATCCCGTCGCAGTAGGGCCTGCATCGAAGAAGACCACTGCCACCGCTCATTTAGTCGATCCCGCGGCGGTAATTGAAACCATTGGCTTGTTTACGGGCCATGTATCGATCTTTGAGGCCGCTGGAACGGTGGAGCTCGACGACAGGGGTCACATTGCCGGCAGTGAGTCGTCGGTGAGGGCTCTTTCCCGTACCATTGCCAGCACAAAGATCTAGTTCAAAGATTGTGGTCTCTGCTAGAGCTGCGTAAGAAAAGGCTTATTTAATTTTTTTCCCTCTATAGTATATTAATACACTGTTGTTTGCCAAAGTGGTGATCAGAAAGCTTAGATTATGAGTGGTACGAATGGTTCTGGAGAGAGGTGCATATTCTTAATTCGGCTTGCATATGCAACATTGGAGAACATAAAGTTGTGCGTCTTCAACAGACCTGAGAACAAGAGGCTATGAATCTTCAGCAGACCGGAGAACAAGAGTCCCCGTGTGCATTCAGCAATTTGGAGAACTCGAGTGGATTCTGTTACAGGTGGGATGTGGGGGACTTCGAGTGTAATCGCTGGTTGCATATGTGGAGCGAAAGGTCAGAGGAGCGTGTTTTATTTTTCCAGTAGCTCTTCCACCTAGAATGGGATTTTTATAACTGATTTCAAAATAATGTCCACCAAAAGGCGGAGGAGACTTAATATTCGATTAAAACATATCAATGCATACCTCTATGAGATACAAGCAGAGGTACATGCGTGATCTACATTACCAGTACAACTTGCACGGCTGTTATACTAGCCGACTTTATTTCGTCATGGCCCTAACACACGTTTAAAGCCTTGAATTGGACTAAAAATTTAAAAGTTGGCATAGCCAGGATTTCTTGTCTCTTTGGAACGGCGACCTTGACTGCTCCAACCACTTTGGCTCGTATGCACATTACGGTACTACTCTGGATTTAAGACAAAGATATTTGAGGCACGCAATAACACTAACGCTCCATTTCCGACCCTTTACTCCATGAGGGAATATTCCGAGCTTTTTGTCGCCAGACGGAAGGATAGTCACATTCGTGGTTGACGATGGCTTCTAGTCAGCATGCTGGACCTTATCAGTGCATAACTACCTTTCCTATCTTGCATACAGTCAATATAACGGATTTTCTAACGGTTTAATACAAGGTCGTGCAGTGTGAATACTCACGTGTCAAATGATTGGCTTTTCGCATCTGTGCGCTTTTCGAAGGGAGAAAAACACAGTCACAAGCTTCCTGCAGTATCGTCTTCTGCATTAGGCAAGTGACTTGGTTTTTTAGGTATCTTTGTGCACGTGACCCACCAACCGTTCTCTCTACAGGCTTGCCGGACGAAAAATTTTCCACCTCCGATCCGCTTCCCCCCAAAATCTTCCGCTAACACCCTCACCATCGGCACGGGTCGTCTGATGGAGAATTCCTACTAACAGTTTTCGTCGTGCCCGACACATACCCTCTCTGGTAGACAGAAACTTTCGCGGTGCGCCAGCATCCTCCCGTCGCCAGCCAGTCCCTTGTATGGGTGGGAATTTTCACTTCTTACTAAAAAAAAAGCTATCCAAAAAAAGCACACCATACCATAATAAAGACTTTCAATCAAACATAATCGGCAAAGATGGCTACTGAATTGACTGTGCAATCTGAAAGAGCTTTCCAAAAGGTTTGTACACGCTTACAGAACCTCGTTATTTTCGTTGGTGGGAGAGTCCAGAAACGTTGTCCCGAAGCTACCAACTGAATGGGTGTTATATTGGCCCCGTGCAGTCCAATAGAGACTGCTATTAGAGTCACACTCTGAACTTGACACCCACGTTACCTACGGAATCGAAAGGTTCAAAAGGCTGAAATGATCCCCTGCGAAAATGACGAATGACACACCAAGACGAATACTAACCCGCCCTAGCAACCTCACATCTTCACCAACCCAAAGGCCAAGGCCACCAGAAGATCTAAGAGATGGGTCAAGAACGTTGGTTTGGGTTTCAAGACCCCAACCACCGCCATCGAAGGTTCTTACATTGACAAGAAGTGCCCATTCACCGGTCTTGTTTCCATCAGAGGTAAGATTTTGACTGGTACCGTCGTCTCCACCAAGATGCACAGAACCATCATCATCAGAAGAGAGTACTTGCACTACGTTCCAAAGTACAACAGATACGAGAAGAGACACAAGAACTTGGCCGCTCACTTGTCCCCAGCTTTCCGTGTTGCCGAAGGTGACATCGTCACTGTTGGTCAATGTAGACCAATCTCCAAGACTGTCAGATTCAACGTTGTCAAGGTTGCCTCTGCCGCCAAGTCTAACAAGCAATTCTCCAAGTTCTAAGCAACTCGAGTACTTTTTTGTATCTATATAACGTATAAGAAAATTTGCTGAATTTAAAATCTCTAACGGAATGCGACGTAGTTTTTTTAATGGACCGTCGGCCTGGCTTCAGGCTGGTTGTACTGACAACCGGAGTCAGATGAATGGTTATGGGAATGATTGACGGGAATAAGTTACCGATTTTGTGATTGCTTAACGGTGCGGTAAAGGACTGAGAGTTTAGACCTACGTATTTAACATGATATTTTCCCGTATTTTTTTTTCTTCAGAAAATCAATAAATTCCAGGTACATCGATCATGGATAATACCGCCAGGAGAACGTATAAGACTTCAAGTCCTAACCTTCAAATTACATCCATAGTTCTGTCAAACCAACCAGTAGACCAAGCGAAAAAGAAAAGCATCCTAATCATTTGCCTGAATACACGTTGGAAGGCGATCGGATTACGTTGCGGGTTCATTTTTTAATATGTACCCCAGAGTGAACTTGACTCTAGAAAGAGAACCTTACCTAAACCTCGAACACCGGATCAAAACAATCTTAAGGCTTATTATCCTTACAACTTAAAGCATTCCCCGTTACCGTTCCTCATTACTAATCACCTGGAACTATCTCTCCCGTTCGGAAATGGCTCCCTAGCGACCCCTGACATTGCCGACGCCAAACCTTATGCATGAAATCCGAGCCGAGCTCCGCTCTGTCTCTTCGTATAGCCAAGACTCAACCCCACTTCTGGACAAACCCACCAGCGCCATCTATAAAAAGTCAGAACTTGATCACCAGACTCTTTTATTACCAGATCCTATTACCATGTCCGATTTAGCCAATACCAATCTCTTTGAGCCGCTCCAGGTGGGCCGCTACACTGTCCAGCACCGTGCGGTGCTCGCGCCGTTGACACGTTTCAGAAACGATTCCATCCAGGGCCCTACCGAGCACTCAGTCGAGTACTATGCCCAGAGAGCGTCCAAACCCGGAACGCTTCTCGTGACTGAGGCCACGTTTGTGTCGCCTCGTGCTGGTGGCTACGATGCCGCTCCCGGGATCTGGTCTCCGGAGCAGGCTGCCCAGTGGAAGAAGGTGTTTGACGCGGTCCATGCCAAGAAATCCTTTGCCTTTGTCCAGCTCTGGGCGTTGGGCCGTGCCAGTAAGCCCAAGGCCCTCAAGGCCCGCAACTTGCCGTTTGTTTCTGCCTCTGCCAAGTACATTGACGCAAAGGACCAGGCCAAGGCTGAGACCAGCGGTAACCCCATCAGAGCCTTGTCTACCGCGGAAGTCAAGCAGTACGTTAAGGATTATGCCCGGGCGGCGGTCAGTGCGGTCACGGCCGGGGCTGACGGTGTGGAGATCCACGGGGCGAACGGGTACTTGCCAGACCAGTTTACCCAGCTTATTTCTAATGAACGTACCGACGAGTACGGTGGCAGCGTGGAGAACAGAGCCCGGTTCCTTTTGGAAATCGTGGACGCGGTCACTGCTGCTGTCGGAGATGATCGCACAGGGATCAGATTTTCGCCGTGGGGTGAGTTTGGGGGCATGGGCGGGGCCAAGTACAACCCAGAGGAGACGTTTGGGTACATATTTTCCCAGTTGGAGAAGAGCCATCCAAAATTGGCCTACATCCACTTGATCGAGCCCCGTACTGGCGATTTACACGGCAGCGAACAGACTTTGCCTGGTGACAATGCGTTTGCATGCAAGATATGGTCCGGGCCGATTATCAGAGCTGGAGACTACCATAACCACTTTGATGCGATTAAAAGAGATGTGGCTGACGGTAGAACCCTCATTGCCTTTGGTAGAAGCTTCATCTCGAACCCAGATTTACCAGAGCGATTACAAAGAGGCTGGGAGTTGACCAAGTACGACAGAAGAACGTTCTATTCGGACTCTCCTGTGGGCTATACCGACTATCCGTTCTACCACAAGGAAAAGCTCTAGATCTATGCAGAGGGAGATACGATTTTTATCGGTTAAAACAGCAATACTAGAATAACCAGGTGGCTTACATGGTCTAGCTGTCTTTCACGCCATTATCCTATTATGGGCCGACTAATAACAGGAGTCGGAAAGGGACTGGAGGTCTGGCCTTATGTACAGTATAGTGATCCATACAAATAATCATGATTCAATAGAGTATCAACAGAGGTAAGTAACCCTGAATAAAAGTCAGATATCTATATATACTAGGCTGGAGTAATAGCTGACCAGCGCCTTCACCCACGGATTTATTGCTAGTCACTCTACATAGCTGAAGCACATACCCATTGGGCTTCAAGGTCCGTTATGGGCCGGAGAAAGCTGTTACCTGTGGTTTTTACCCTTTTAGTTTACCGACAATATAAATTTGTGGTCAATAAGTAAACATGACTCAACCTCAGAGGAAACGAACAGACCACACAAGTATGGGGATCAGAAGTTTTTAACAGCCCATGACTTTCTGTTTGAACTGTGGCCATTAGAGCCCATTTCCGCCTCCCGCCCCCCTTACGCTCTGTTCAACGTTTCGAGCAAATTCTTTCTCTTGATCTGACGTCCCAGGCGGCCATGGTCGTTGTCATTCTCGTCGTGGATCGGCTTCGACGCCTCCTTCCCGCCCACCTTTCTGATGGCTATTGGCGACCCTTCAATGGTGGGTAACAACCCCTGGAGATGCGAGTAGTTCTGCTTTTCGCCAAGGCTGCGACTGTGCCCATGGCTGTGTTCGTCTGGTCGGTTTACCCTAACGTTCTGGCTTTGACTGTGGGTAATCGCTCCCTCTGTCTTGGGGATGAGATTCAAGCTCAAGTCTCGCTTCGCCGATAAAGACTGGTGTATGCTGGTGGAACTCGACAGCTTAGGAAACGTTTTTGCCGACAGTTGGTGAAGGGCTACTGATGGATGGTTCAGTGGGAGCGTTGAGGTTCCTTTTGGAGCCCAGCCCTGCTCCTTTCCGGAAACCGGCCTCTGTATTGTGTCCTTAGACACTGGTTTCTGGTGTTTCTCTCTCAAGTTAGGTGTAGAGCTCCCCATGTGGTACGTACTGTTTTTCTGCGCCAATGGGGTGGATGAACTAGATGTCCTGACCAGCGAGAAAAGCCGCTTGAACTTACTAAACCGAGAGTTTACCGTCTCTTGCTTCGCTATCATCTCGTGGAGCTGCTTCATCGACGACGACTTGGGAACTGCTAGCGATGCCTTCGCCACGACCCTAGCCGGCGGGGAAACAAAACTGGCGTTAGGAGAATCACCGGGGATATACTTTGATGGGTCTTTTGTTTTCACCGGCAGGGTGGTGTGTCTGGAGACCTTTGGAGGCTTATTATTAACCTGGAGACCGACTTTCTTCCGGAGTCGCTGGTTCTCTCCTTGGGAAGCAGCCAATTCATTGGTGAGCTTGGTAATCTGTTGCTTGAGGTCGGCAATCACGATCGAATCATTCGTTCGGTTGAGCTTTTCCTTGATTAAATGCTCTCTCTGGACCATTAAATCGTTTTCAAGGATTGCCGTCTTCTCGAGTAACTCGTTATTGGCGTCCCGTAACTGGGTGAGCTGGGATATGATCTGGCGTTCGTTGTTTTCAAATGTGTCGTTCAAGATCTCCACCGTGGTCAATTTCTCCTGGTTAGACTTGAGTTTTCCCTTGAGCGTGGAGGTTGTTTCCTGCTGTTTACCGGTAAGCTCATTTAATTCGTTAGAAAGCCCCTCTAGCTTCAGTTTCAAGTCGCGCAATTGGACATCCTTGGTTGATAGCTGTTCTTGGAGCTGGGTTTTTTCTAGCGCCGCATCCGCGAGTTCCTGCTCCAACTCAAGCTCAATATTCTTGTACACCTTGGTGAAGTCGTTGTACTCCGTCTCCAAGTCACGGATGTACTCTAGTGCCTGTTCGTGGGTGTACTTGCCGTTGGGCGTGCTCGGCAGCGACGACGAGAACGTGGAAACGGGGGAGTCCATTGGAGAGAAGGGGGGTAGTTCACTGGGATGCATAACTGTGAGACTTCAAGCTGTCCGTAGAATTAGCATGAAATGAAATCTTAAGCCCGGAAGCTGTTATATTGGACAACTGGGTGGTGTCATTCCCCAATATCTATCAAGGTGAAAGGTAAACAAAGCAAAAAGATTATATATGATTATGTAAGCGGCATGAATGGAGAAGTTAGAAGCATGCATAGAGTGCTGACTACCCTATCCATCTAGGTTCATTTATCTGGCTTTTGTCATATATTTATGATAATTTAAAGAGAAGTAGCGACTAATTACCTTTCTAGATGGAAGGGGCAAGTTATAAGGGCGATCGAGAGATATATGGGGCAATTTTAATAGCCAGAGATAAAATACTATCTAGCCCACGTAACTGAAAAGTGGTACCTTATCAGTTCCTGCCAGACGGGGGTTACTGCGAAAATACCGTTAGAAAGAAGTGGGTATGGATTTGGTACGGAGGCTTTTATGGAACACAGGGGTGTCATTAACGGAAACTGCAAAGCAGAGTCTTAGACCGCAACTCATTGTTATATCGACTCTGAATGTATCCTTTTAATCGACTGAAAAGAGGTAGATTACATCCGGGCCCTTCGGTTCCACCCCTACCCCCCTCATAGGGCGTGGGCGTTTATTGACTGATATTATTAAGGCCAGACAGAAAGTTGATTTGAACTAAAACATGCAGTTAGTGCTCCTACACCGTGTGTGTCATGAGGTACGATTATCCCAACGTTTTCATGTACCCAGCGGGAAAATACCTCTCCTACCAAGGACCGCTTCAGCTTAACCTTATTCTTCCACTATTGTTTTCGGTGGACGTTTAAAGCAGGAAATTCCGTGGGAGACGTACCAATCTGTTCATATAATCAGTAGGCCCTTGGAATCGATACAAATAGCTGATCAATCTTACATTAGCTGTATTGGCAGACGGACAACGGGTTTGTAAATTAGAATTGTCGATCATTAACTCGGGTGGTTTTCCCCCCTTCCCTTTCAGATCTTGGGGTACTACATCCTTGGTACATACCAAAGCTTAAAGCTATGACCATTACTTTTTCTATCAGAATTTAACCGCTGGCCCAGACCAGTAACATGAGGCAATTAAATAGGACTGCCAAGCCTTTTGACGTCCCAGCTCTGTATGAGTAAGATGGTGACTTGCAACCAAGAGCAAATGCAGGATATCCGTGAAGGTTGACCGTTCTCTCTCTTTCAGATTCACAAAACAGACTACAAAAGGTGCGTTTTTCATTCCTTTTCTAAACCCAAGCACCCCTAGTGTATACCAGCTTGGTATCTGCTATTTTTGGATCCCTTCAATCCACTTCTCGTGTCTTACGGCAAGGGCTATACACGGTCAAGGTGCGAACATGCAGCGTGCATTTCCGACTCACATCCTGCATATTCCCCGAAAAACTTTTATCTAAACCATCACCTAATTGTACCCTTTGGGATTCCTGGCCGACGCTCATCGGTCGCCTCGGTTAGCTTTCAACGGTTTTCTGATTTTGAGCTCACTCTATCACCTAGATCACACTTAGAGTGTTTATTCCATCCTAAACTCCGATCCGATACGTCTCTGCTGAATATTCATCAGTGTTTCTCCATACCATACCCTTCTGTAGAGTTATCGCCGATAAGCCCAGCTGACGTGTGCCCGTCAGCTAATTTTCACATTACTCCCACCACTTTATTTTTCACTTTTTACTTTTCACTATCCTCACTCGCGTCATTCCTGACCCAGACACTCACTCTACATGATGGGCCCCATAAAGACAGAGGACGGTGCGGATACCCAGAAGAAGCGCAACCGCGTGCCCATCTCGTGCATCATCTGCCGGCGGCGCAAGGTCAAGGTACGATACTATTACTGTCCAACCCCTTTACTATACTAACCTCCTTAGTGTGACAAGAAGAGACCCGTTTGCACGGGTTGCACCAAAAACGGCGTGGCCCATTTGTGCCACTATATTGACCCTCCTTGGGCGAAACCCGTGGATGCGGACGGGGGTACGCCCATGCCTGATACGGAGCCTGAGGCCTCAGACAAAGACTTATTGATCCAGCAGTTGTCAGAGAAGATTTCCCGGTTGGAAGCGGCGATGAGGACCACGAATGTTCCGAGAGTACCGCAGAATGCAGACGATATCTCCCAGATCGTTCTCCACGAGCCACTCAATCTCTTTGGAAACCTCAACACGTTGACCATCCAGCAGGACAAGTTCACGAAGATCGGCCTCACCTCGCACCACGCATTCATCCGCCTTGATCCGTACCTTAAAAAACTCTACTTTAAAATCAACAACTTCAAGCGTATCTACAACTTCTACAAAATGCACAAGCTGAACATGGCCAGGAAGGAGATTCTTCTCCATCAGCAGACCATGTTGAATCCGTTTAAAATGAAGGACGTGGACTTTGAAAAGATCTACGAGAAGTACGACTATTCGTACCAGGAGAACGAGATCGATTTTACGAATTTTAACTTTGCGGAGGACAAAACCGTGAAGATTGAGGACCTGGACGTGATTATGGACGCAAAGCTTGTCCAGCCGCTAGTCACGCTTCCATCCTCAGGGCTCCAGGCACCAGATTCAGGAGCAAAGTGCCCAATTGACCGTTCAAAGTTTCAGGGCAAACCAAAATGCCCAATTGACCATTCGCAGTTCCAGGGTTCATCTGGTTTCGCCTCGCCTGGCGGTTTTGCCTCACCTGGATTCGCCCATCCCTCACCCGGGGACTTTGCCCCTGGCCACCTGTCGCCTGGAGGCTTCGCCGGTCCTCCTGGGACCTTTGCCCCACCCTCTCCCTTCCACCACCCCCAGTTCGCTAAAAATAATACCAAGACCCAGAAGTGCCCCATCAACCAGCCGTTCCCCTACGATGTGGTTGCCAGTCTGGGCTCTATCAACTTGAACACCAATATCAACGTTGCGCCGATCAACTTCACCAGTGGCTCCACCGCTGGAACCATTTTCCACCCTAAGGAAGAGAGCTGTCCCTTTGGCGAACCGTTTAGCGCCCCAAATCCCATGATCAGCGCCACTGACTACAACGCCAACACTGCCAGTATAACCGGAAACATCTATCCGCGCGCACGGCCGCAGCGCCACCTGGCAAAGCGCCAGAAGATCAACACGATCCAGGATTCCACCACCAACTTCCTGAGCCTCTCGCTTGGCGAGATGCTCCGCCTTGTGGAGCGTAACCTCCCAGCGAAACGCGTGGTGTGGATGTTGATCGAGAAATTCTTTACGGTATACTACATGCAGTTTCCCTTCCTTGACGAGGCGGCCTTTAAGGAAGATATCGCGGGGATCATCGGCGGTGCCGACGACTTGGACCAGGAGGTGCACGTGCTTATCGATACTTCTGGTCTCGCAGCGGCTACACCGCTCGCTGCTGGCCTCGCTGCTAGTTCTGCCGCGGCCCCGGGCCCGGCTTCGCCGCTAGCGCAGCACCATGCCATCTTGAAGCTCTGCCACTTGCTTCTCATCTTGCGTGTCACCTGGCTCGGTCTTCCGATCAACCTCCCAGACTTCCCCAAGATGAACATGTATCTCGCCGGGATGAACCTCCAGACTGGCGACACGGACGCTGTGTTGATGAAGCCGGAGAACATCGTGCCGATGATCTTTGTCGATATTGTGAAGTTCTTTGTGCTGCAATACATCCAGCACCAGCCGTTCTACTCGATAAACGTGGGCTCGCTGCAAAACGGGGTTCGGGACGACACAAACGTGAATGTGGACGTAGTTTCGTCACTAGAGTTCATCCAGTGTGGGCTTCTCCTCAAGCACTACTTCATGATTTCCCCGGAAAACCATGATGATGACACATATGAGTCGCTCATCATCACAGAAAATGAGCAGCTCTTCTCGATTTTGGTCTCCGTAGCCCAGAAGATCGGATTGTACCGCGACCCGCTCACGTTTATCTCCAGGGGGGCTAACTTGGAGAAGAACACCAACGGCCTCAACTTCCGCAGGCGGCACTTGTGGCGCAAGATCTGGTGGACGATCTGGAAGTTGGACGTCACGCAGGCGCTCATGTTGGGCTCGCCGTTGTTGTTGAACAATGAGCAGTGGTACGACACGAAATTGCCATGTGCAGATGAGGCCAGAGGTGAGCCCGAGGAAAGCGGTGAGGCCGTGGCAAGCGGCGAAGACTTGATCCGCATCTATTTCCACAACAACGACCGGGCGCGCATGGACGACGATGAGCTGGGAGACACGGAGGTGTTCTACCGCAAGGAGATGCGCGTAATTTCGGACTTCCAGCGCGTGGTTACCGTCTTCCAGGTGCTCCGTCGCGGGTTGAACTGTTTGTATTCGGTGCGAAAGTTCCGCCCGAGCAAAGCGACGTTGGATGAAATTCACGAGCGGTTGCTCGCAATGCTTAACGGCGAGGAGAACAGCGCAACGTTCACGATGACGCCGTTGCCGCAGTTGCTCGGAATGAGGCTGGAGGCCAGGGGCGAGACTGCGACCGCGGCTGCGGTGGATTCTGTCTATGCCTGCCACGAAAAGGTTTCCCAGCTCAAGCTCCACGCCACCGTCAAACTGTTTCTCTACACGCTCAGCTACATGATGTTCATCTACTACGAACTGAAGGCGACGGAGCCCGCCAAGGGAAAGGACCAGGATCGTACCCACGTGCGTAAACAGCAGTACAACCGTTTCTTCCGTGAGTACTCCCAGAAGTGTCTCGCCTACAGCATCGACAACTACAAGCTCTTTCTCGACTTTATCGACCATAAGTTTGACTGGTTTCCGTATGACCTTGTGAGTGGGGCCGAGCTTCTTGTGTTGCGGACGTTAATGAACGTGAGCTCGCGGTCTATCCAATTCATGATCTCGCTTATCTTGCGCAACAAAACCAACAAAGAGATGCTTGTGAAGACTGGTGAATTAGCAGAGACTGGTGATGTTGATTTGTACGCAAAGCTTCTCTCATACATGCTGGTGTATTCGGAGAAAATGACGAGCTTGAAGAAGCATTCCTTCATGGCATGGCGCGTGGCAAAGTCAGTTGGATTCTTTGTGAACATCCTTAACAGCTTTGAGAACCTCACCAGTGTGCTAAACTTCCAGATGGAGAGCTTTGTCAAACAGCAAGGAAAGAAGTGCGTTGCCCGCAGTCGGATCAAGCTGTGTCCGGTGTTTGCGGAGGAAGAAGATGGGGGCCAAGGTGAGAATGGGAGTGTGAGTGGTCCTGTGAGTGGTCCTGTGAGTGGTCCTGGGAATCCTATTGATGGCTTCTTTTCCCAGCAGACTTCGCCTGTGATCCGCTCGGCAATGGATACCCCCTCGCCTTCCCACCCAGTGTTTGCGGCTCATCTCGATGTCACCAGCGCTCTGATCAACCCATACTTTGAGACACCACCGCCACCGTTCAGGGGCCAACACGCGCCCCACGCCCAGTCGCCTTTCAACCCGAACCAGTTCCACCCCCAGCCACATGTTTCGTCTGGGAGCTTGCTCGGCTACCCTGACTCGATGGTTAACACGCCACAGTCAATGGGAATCCCCGAGTCGCTTATGAACGTGACGGACTTTAATGACTTGTTCAACGAGATTGACATCCAGTTTGACTCTCAGTTCCAGACAATTGACGAGTTGAACTTGCTCGAGGCGCCTCATAATTATGGAAGTGGCACTGAGCCGAGCGGCTGGACTGGCGGGGATAACGACTTCTTTAGCTAGGAATTGTATTATTTAATTGTGTATTCTAATAATGTATTTGTTACCTGGGGAAAACCCTTCTGCGTGCCAGGCTTTTTTGTTTCAGGTGTTTTCGATATTCAAACCTGTGTCTGAGGATAACTCCGGATTCCCATTTCATAACAATAGCTTGAGGGTTTGGAATTCACAGAGCTCGCCGTTTATCATGTGTACAAGCAGGGAAGCTTTGATAAGGCGTTAGAGTGAAGATCGCCTTAAAATGTAAGCATTCCCATATCGTGGTATCCATGCACGAATCAGTATAGTGAAGCAGTATATAGAGTGCATATATACCTTTTTATGCCGTTTAGACAAATGTTTCTAATACATATCTCTTTCAATCGATCACACCCTGAAGTATTATAGGTGTCGCTTCATTAATCCACCTACTTTGTAAATATACTCCCAAGCTATCGAACACGTTGACAAAACCATAATAATGAGCCCCCCAACCCCGCGGCAATAGACCACATAGTATTACTGTATGGCTGCATCGAACTAACTCGGCTTTTAGCGGAGTTAGCTGTCCTGCACCTTTTGCACTAAATTAAACCTAGATCGGCCATGTCGTACACCGGGCCGTAACAGGAGGGACACATAATTCTAACCTTAAAGTGTCTGAGAGCTGTCTCATACATGAGTGTCACGTTTCTTTTAGATGCACCTCATAACCAGCAGGCCTGGTTAATTGCTTGTCGTAAAAGCGTTCTCGCTTTGCCGACAAGCAGCCTATAATATCGCCTGTAGTTGGAGATATCTTTCGCAAAATACACCTAAGGAAGCTTATGGTTGAAGTGGGTCCCAGTAATGCTTGTCGCCTGGAAATACGCCCTAAGATCTACCCTGCAAGTCTCGGGATTCAGCCGGATAGACGTTAGACTTATCTTTGGCATTCAGCCCTATCGGTATTAGACTTAGTTCTGGTATAGGCGTTGTTCTACCTTAGCCTAATACGCAATTATGCATGGCCATGCGGTAAAATCGCTTTAAGCTGCGGGGCAACGCTAGTCGTGAAACTAGTGATTTCCTTGTTGCTGCAGTTAAGCGTACTAAAGGCTGGAGTGGTTTCGTCATCCTAGTTGCCTAAATTGGAAGTTGTTAGGTCGTTCTGTGCATTCAGGGTCTGTGCGTTTTTCTCCAAGCTTTGAATACGGAACTACGACGCCGAAGCAGATGCATGCAGCATATCCAGAGTTCTATGTATACCTGCATGTTTACTTTGATAAACCGTGGATCTCTACCTCCTGCTTCTTGCTGTTTAATAGATCAGACTGTCTGAGTGTTAGGGCTGCTGGATTACCCATGGTTAGATCGAGAGGATACACAAGCCAACTATGACGGCGGTCTCGCATGTGCATGCTTCGAGGTGCTAGGGATAACTACCCAACTGCGCAGCGCTCGGCGATTGGGCTCATAACAGGTGCGCATACGTCTTCTTCTGCAGATCGCTATACCCATGCCCCGGTATGGTCAAGTAGTGGCCTGACTGCCCGACCTTTTGTAGCCCCTAATTATCCTCACTATGTATAGACTGTATGGTTTTCTACACGGTAACGGCTACAGAAAGCTTCGTTACTTCCGCTGGGAACTTTTTCGGCATATTGATAAGGACCGAGAGGTCGGATGGACGGTTATCATTATCGATGGAGAGCAGCTTTCTCCAAGCCTGCACCATGGCGTTTCATCTAACTAAAGGGGCCTAGTCCGCAGAGAAGAATCTTAGCGCTCTGACAAAAAACGAGCTTCACCGACGGCGTGACCTTGTTTAGTAACCTGGCAAAAGGTCAGCGTATGCTCGGCGATTAAGGAGATACTTCTCCTCTGGACTTAAACCCGCTGTTGTGGCATGTGTTGGATGCAGCAGCAATGCCTAAGCGGCACCTGAGGCGTCCATGCCGATATCTATCAGTGCGGAGCTCGAGTCTTTCGCTAGGGGTTACCAGGTATCGAGCCTAACCCCCCGATTCTTACATGTCCGCCGTGGTCATAGACGAGACGCGAGTAGTGGTTAGCCTACAGCTGCACCAGCTTCGGCGAAAAAGCAATTTCCTCCCTGTTACGCACGGGCAGCGCTTGGTAAAACCCTTTCTGGGCGTACACGCAGAACCGGACAAAACGGACAAAGCTCGTAGTCTCTGTTGAAGTATTCGCTCAGTCCTAAGTCCGTTACCCGAGGGCTTACTCATTGCTTATACACACAGGCGTCTCTCAACCAAACTTTGGTTATCTATATCGTTTGGTTTTTTTCATTTTACTTCGTTTTTTTGAGCCCCCATACCCTGGTTCTTCCGCATTGCACGTACAACCACATGATGAACACATCCGAGGCATCCAAGCCTAGAAAGCGCCACAGAATCCCAGTCTCCTGTCTCGCCTGTCGCAAGAGAAAGGCCAAGTGTGATCGTGGCCGGCCGCATTGTGCCAACTGCGTGGCAAAGAACTTGATCCACCTCTGCCACTACGAGGAGTCTCCGTGGTTTGTCCAGGCGGGCGTGCCTGCGATTGCGGGCCAGCCCATTTCAAGAAGACGATCCTCTAACGACCTCCCAGAAATGGGCTCGGCGAAATATCTGTACAGCCATCCTGACGGAGAGGACCAGGAGCTTTCCTCGCGTGAGAAGGACGAGTTGCGTTTGCTCCGAGCCAAGGTAGAGATGCTAGAGTCGAGTCTTGCCAACATTGAGTTGAGCCACCGCCCGAATTCAGCCCTGAGTGACGAACAGCGCATTCGCAGTCCGTTTGTCGAGTACCTGCCATACCCGCAGCTTCACACACAGCAACTACCATTACATCAGTCTCCAAATGGACCTCGTCCGCAACAGCATCTACTCCAGAACTACCAGCCGAACCCATATCAATACCAACAACAACAACAACAGCAACATCATCAGCAGCAACAACAGCAACAGCAACAGCAACAGCAACAGCAACAGCAACAGCAACAACAGCAATATCAACAACATCTACAACACTCACAGCATCAGCAGCAATATCAACAACACTCACATCATCAACAGCACCCACAGCATCAACAGCACCCACAACATCAACAGCCACAACCACCGCTCATGCGGTCGCCGCAATCCAACCCTAGTAGCATCAACGGGAGTAGCAACACGCGAATGGCCATGTCTCAACAACTCCAACAGGCGTTTGTGCCGCGATCGCCGTCGTACCACGGCCCGAGCGTGTCCGATCTGAACGATGACATCACCCCCTCTACTTCAGCATCGAAGCGAGTGAAGCACCCAGTGTCTCCCCGTGCCGGTCTCATGGAACAGGGGCACGACGGCCCGTTTTCACTCAATCCAGAGAGTGAAATCTTCACGATTCCGTCCATCCGCTCGTCAGAATTCTACCTGCAGTTTGCCAACATCGACGATTCTGACCCTGTCACTGGCTTCCAGAACTTTGAAATGGCCAGATTTGGCTCTAAGATCGTGGTCAACATATCGCCGTTGTCCTATATCGGCTTGATCACCCGCGACCAGCACCTTCTTTTGTACTGCGAGGTATGTGCGAGCCTCCTCCCTGATGTGGAGAACGAGATGGAAAAGAATTCTTTGTCTGATATCCCTTTTTCCAGGAATGTCAATCTAGTGGACCACCTTCAGGACTTGACCGTCAATTTGGATAAGGACAGAGCCAACCTTAGAGCTATGATGGGAGAAGCGCTTAACGGTTTGGTCGACTCCAGCAGCAGCGTTAACAGCGACGTTTCCAGTAGCTCCCCGCTTCTGCGTAGCAAGCTTGGGAGTTTGAAGGCCCAGGTCTTGGAAGCATTGCCTAATATCAGGGTGATCCGTCTCTTGTATGAGCGTTTCTTCACTTACGTCTATCCCTTCGTCCCTGTGGTCCATAGAGAATCGTTATCGATGGATCTAGGCCGGGTTTTAGGGGAAAGCTTCGGGGGGACCGTGACGGAGGACGCAGTCTCTGAGTTGGCGTTTCGTCCTTTGCCTTACGGTTGCGACGATATTGAAACCGTGGGTGTATTTTGTGTCGTGTTATCCATCGCCTTTAAGTTTTTCATTGATGAATCGGAAGAGAATATCAGTGATGCAGACGATAGGTATTTGCAGTCCGAGACCGCTCACTTGTCTAATGACAAACTCATGAAAGCGGCTGCAAAGTGTTTGGACTATTCTCGGTCCAAGCGCGAACCTTCATCACTATTATCTTTCCAGCTCGCCTTCATGCTCAGAGCCTCTAGCTTCTTTGACAGAGACGAGAACAGCTCGAACATGAGCGCTTCCATCCAGGCGGAAAACTGCATTTTGGTGCAGTATGCTTACAACATGGCACTTCATCGCGACCCCACCAACTCATACTTTAAGCATGTATCCAACGCGTCTGAGATCAACAATCCTGAGATCATCCAGTTGCGAAGAAAGTTGTGGTTTTCTGTTCTTGAACTTGACTGTACGGCGGCCCTGGATGCTACTGCTTCCATGATCATCCATAGCCACAATTTGTACGACACAAAGGTACCGTGCTTGAAGACTGACGCAATTGAGACGTCGATTAATGAGCGCTTTGAGACATCATACCGCTTCCTGTTGCTATACAATGAGCTATCCAGTTTGATTTCCAACACCCGAGAGGCGCCTACAGTGTCTCAGATAGTGGCCATCATGAATAAGCTTCTGGTGTTGAGCCAGAACGTGGTGGGAGATGATGGAATCAGTATTTTCCGTCCTTTCACCACGATTAAGGACTCTATCAGGAAACTCAACCTCTTGAATGAGTCCTTGCGCATCCAAGGGATTGTATTCAACCTTCAGTTCTACTTGTTTTTGCATTATGAAGAGGCCGGGAATCCAACCATCTGCTCCTATTTGATGAAGCAGCTTTGTTTATCGGGCATGAAGTTGTTGAAGTTGGGGCGCACCAGTCTTACAGATAGAGTGCTTTATTTCGGCAAGGGCTTCGACCGAATCGTGAAGAAAATATGTCTCCACGAGTTGCTCAAGAGCCAGGCCGGGTTGATTGCGTTGGTGCTCCGTGCATTCCACTACAAAAAGTATGGCTCGTTCAACGACAAGAGTCGGGACTATAGTGCCAAGCTTGCCATCTCCGATGCTATCTTCAAAACGTTCATGCTCTACAACTTGCGGTTTAAAAATCTTTCGCTGATGATGTACCACCCAGCTGACGATAAATTTTCCCCGCCTGCGGGTCAGGAGGTGTCTTTCGAGTTACTCCAGCTCTTGAGCAACAGCTATAATGACCCCTCAATTGATCTAGAGACGATGACGGGGGGGCGGTCGTTGAGTCAAGGGATAAACGCCCCAAATTACATGAATTTTATGCCGTTGGCCGAGATGAAGGAGGTGTATGTCCTTATCCAGGACAACTTCTCCGAAGAAGAGGCCATTGCCGGATCGATATAATCCCCTAGCATATATATATATATATAAACTGTTGCTTTCAGATGTTAACCCGTATAGAGTAAAAAAAAAAAAACTTTTTGAATGTAAGTCAGGAAAGTTCATATCTCCAGTTGTAGCCTTTTGCCATATCAATCGAAACAGCTCGTAGTTTAGATAGCAAATGAGAAAGGTAAACTCCAGCAGATATCAAGATTAGAGTCCAAATCGAGGAGTTACAATACAACGTAATCGAGGGGCCACATGCATAAAACTAAAAATAGGAAACCGCCCTGCAGCTCACAATCCGATTATAGATTTGGATGCGCGTATACCCAGAATCTCATCAAAAGGACAGCCCATCCAGCCTTACAGGTTATGTACCGTGAGACTAGAGTAGGTACTAAGGTATTTTTTGTATTGGAAATCAGGGTATAGCTCGCATACGGTCTAGGCAAAATAACAGGACCCAGATCGCAGACTTTCACAAGTTATGCGATGTCTACATGTGTTATGCATGCACAGCAGCGCACATATTTTTCATCTAAAAGTTCCTTTGTTCAAGCTGGTCTTTTTTTCGCTTGAGATTGCACGAGTTTCTTTAATCCTGTAGCGAATGCGCAAGGAGCTACCGTACCAGCCATTTCCGGGACAAGGGTGTTTATCTCTGAGCCACCTACTGACCACGCTTCAAGGTTCTGCAAGATCCAGGTTATACGATATTTCAGGGTTCTTGAAACAAAAATAAAACTATGGATCCTCAAATAGGCTCTGAAACTAAATTTTGATCACTCTATCCGAAAAGCGCATCTATTATAAGCCCATTAATAATACCAGGACACCCCAGCACTAATGTAGTCAAAGACAAAGGAAGTTAGACATACTATATGCGCCGCGCATCTGGGGCCATTGGCTGTCTTCAGTCCAGGGGTGTACGCCAGTTTCGGACATACGGGTATTTTCCCGAAGTTGCATTAAGGAAAATCCACATCATGCCGTCGCTTATTCGCATGTGAGAAAACCCCCAGAAAATTCATGTGTGCAATTGGGTGGGGGAGGATCCAAAGGCTTATAGTAAGGTTTAGGTCTATGGATAGAACTGGTTTAGATTCTGTCCGATCCAACTGCTGACAAAAAACGGCTTGCGAGTAATCTTTATATAGATGCTGGCCAGAACATCGAATAGGCCACGGCTATTGAAAACTTTTCCCAGTTTCGCTGATGTAACCCTGAACGGATACCGTAGAGGGGCTAAAAAACAATCTTAGAACCATTGTGTAGACAAAAACTCCAGGGCTGTTTACGCATAGATCAATCCAAGAATTCCTGTAAAAGACGGAGAACGCCCCAAATAAGTCATGTCAAATATGATATACCATATACTTACAGTGCCACGCCGAGCATTGTAAAGGCGATGAGTAATATAAATAACTTCAATATTTAAAGACAATAACCATCTTAGGGATTAAGGAGTTACTCAATAAATCTAATGCAAGACTAATGCCACTTCGATTTTCAAGAACAGCCGATCTTCATGTCGATGCACAATGCAAGGCTCTGGGATTATGACTGATATGGGGGTAAGTTTCAATTCGGCCATGAGTATATAAGGCAATCACCATACATGCGCGTGTAATACGACGATCATCTAAACACCATTGTCATGGGATGCACGGTAGTCTGTTAAAGGATACCTTACCCATCGTGCATCGCTGACATCCTCCGGCTCAGCGGATTCTCCCCATCATCTGAAGTGGCATGATACGTCTATCGTTTTGGTTCATAGGGACCTTCTCGATTGCACATCTAGTGTTTAATATGGCCAACAACATTCTCTCTTAGTCAAGGGTACCTACTAGAAATACCACAGTCTACTTGAAAGGGCACTGTTCTATTTTTGGACGTATGGATTTAACAGTAACACTGACATCCTGAAATATTACCACTGGCGAAGACCGTGCTACGAACCAAGGGATGAACCATTTTCCAGCTGTACCACGGGCAAGAAAGCTGAGATTTTACCATTAGAGCAATGCCTAGAGGGGAGAAGTTTCTCTGAGAACAAAACGGAATACGGAACTAATTTACAGAGACAGAATGAAGCTTACTCTCAATACCCACTCTGGTCTTTAGGGAATGACTGCGTCTTACCCCATGGCCAAAATGGCAACAATAGGAAATGGATGATTGAAAAGAAACTCCATACTACGGGTGACAATACAGCAGTGCTATCTGAGGGAGTCTAGGTAAGAGACATAAACCCTTAGTTGGTAGAAACAGACTAAGCAATTACCGTAATTCCTCGACCGAAAACTTGCAGCAAATAACAGGAAGCCGGGCTAGTAACTGAGTTAGAGAAGATTTACTTCTAGAAACGGAGCTGTCTTTCTTGTGCTATACAGGTAAGATGATGGGATGTAGAGACATACGGATCAGTAAGACGGTCATGTAGAAGTCTGCAGTTGTTATCTCTGTGCACAAATATCAGTTAAAACTATACAGAACAAATTACCTTGAGGTATCAGCAGGGGAAATCTGGGAATTTGTCTTGAGAATACTATTTCAATGTTTGACTTTGTTGGTTCAGCGCTTGCAGGTACACCGTACCTAAAATAATGAATGAAAGATGCGCATAAGGTATGAAGCATCGGCCTTGTGCGAGGTGGACACCAGTCGTCGTGCCACTGCCAGCACTGCTGAAGCTCGTAATTCAGAGAGCAGCGGTACTGTAACATTTGAAGTACACATAATGTGTCGGTACGGTCAACACGGAGGTGTTCTTTGCTTCAAACTGTTGATAACTAGAGAGTAAGGAGGATTTTGAGATGATCCGTTCATATTTAATTGAATATAGAGCCGAAGACTGGAGATTTAACGGAAATGGCTTGTGACAAACGAAAAATATCTAAGGAATAGCTTTACTATGTACCTTGATGGAAGTTTAACATGGGAAAATTAGGCTAAAAGGGAAAAATCGAAAGAGAACCCACCACGATGGAAACAAAGTAGCCATGCAGAGTAGAAACGAGGCCAACATTAATGAGCGCCAACCCACAGTCCAGCATCGATTTTGTATAGCCGATGTAACCAACCTATCTGAGTATATTATAACATATAGAGAACATCGATGTTATGTGGAATCCAAGGGTGAATGAAAAACCCTACCCAATATTTATATACAATAGTCCGAATAAAAAGGAAAGACCGCCAAATCTTGCTTTCAAGGCAGATGTTTTTAGGAAGCCGCCCTTAAGCTCTATATATTTACAGAAAGTTTGGTACAAACCTTCAGAGGATTTATATTGGTATACACGTTTTAGCACTTATCAAACAACAGTACTATTGACAAGATTAACCGGATGCGGGAACCTTCGCCTAATTTTCATGTGTGCTGCGCCACCATCATGATATGCAGTTTCGCCATATCAGTTCATTCCCAATAAACTGTGCCCCCAAGCTTCAAAAATGTATATTTTAATATATAATGCTTCCTTGGGATTATAACTATCCCCTAATAGAGTAAATTTCGAAACTGACGGCTATTAAGATCTCTTAACTCCGAGGGCTATCCACGGTTGGCTTTCAATTAGGCACGAGCGGCAGAAACTCTCGCTCGGAAGCTGAACATGCCTCAAATACAACACTAAGGCTTTTAAACCCCCCCAGTAAGGCTTGTGACGTGCCTCATGACGTGCCCCATGACGTGCCCCGTCACGAGCCAATCAGGCTATACTTCCTGATCGGGCAATTATGCGCCGCACGTGCGAGGCTTTCGGCTCTCGGCGCTAAACCCGCTTTTGTTTTTCGTACTCGCAAAAGTCGCTTTAATCAAGAAGATTTGCTGCTAAAAACGGTTAAACAACTCGTTCACACCAGCTACCTTCAGCATGAAACAGCAGGAAGGAAAGGAACAACGGAAACGGAACAGGCTCCCCATGTCCTGCGATAAGTGTCGCAAGCGGAAGGTCAAGTGCGATCGTGGTCGCCCGTGCGAGGTATGCAAGAAGTACAACATGCCGCACCTCTGTCTGTACCAAGAGCCCACATGGAATGGAGACGAGACCGACAGCCAACCGCCCGTTAAAGTGATACGCTGGGACGATGGAACACCGCCATACATGACTGCCGCCGCCCTCCCTGTGGCGCTTATTCCTCTGGTCTCGGGCCAAGCTTCCACCGCTAGTTTCAGCCAGAGCACCTCTACGTTCAAGTCAGTGGATCCGGGCGCCAGAAAGGCCGTAAAGCCGGCGGTGGAACCATCACCAACGTCTATAACCTCCATTTTTTCGCCACTAGAGCCGTCACCCGTGATGGATGAGCTCGAGAAGTTGAAGGATAAGATCAAGCAGATCGAGGCGTCGATTACCGTGACGAACATGTCAAATCAGGGGCAACAAGCAAATGGAAACATTCCAGTATCTCCGGCTAATGGAAACGCAACAAGGTACGGGGTTGATAACTATATCTACAAAACGCCACCGCTTACCAGCCATGGCTCGTATTCGGGCGGGTATTCGCAGACTGGAGGTCATTTGCAGACGAGCACGTACTCACTGCAAACGAATAGTTATTCGCCGCAGGTTAAGAGTGTGCATTTACCGCCGTTGCAGATGCACGGCTGGCCTGGCACTTCTCGCCAGGGTAGTTTCCAGGGGACCTACGGGATGCCATCCACATTCCCAGAGCCCCCCCAGAAGACTGCCGGCGAAGCTGGCTGCACACCGGCTTCCGAGTCCACACCTTACGCCGCCTCCGACCACATTGACTTCTACGCGGGCTACTCGTCCATGCACGTGACGGAAGCGCGTTTGATCAACCATGGCCCTCTATCCTATCTCTCTGTGATGAAAAAGGACCCCTTCTTGTCCTATTTATGGAACCTCGTTCACGAGTGCAAGAAGCGCCAGAAGGTGTTCCCATATGGATCACCCGAGCCATCAGCAAATGGCCACAACCCTGACGATAAGTTCCATAAGACGCTTCTCCGTGATACAGGGTTGATCGAGCTCCAGCCGTACAGCAAGATGGGTCTGAAGCTCCAAGTGGGCGAAGTAGTGCCGACTAGTGCCACCCCCAAGAATGAGGATCTCGAGTTGTTGTTGGTTGAAACCATAAAGAAGACGCTCCCGACGCAGCGCGTGACATGGCTCCTCGTGGAACGCTTCTTCAAATACCTCTACCCGTTTTTCCCCATTGTGGACGAATGGTACTTTTCTACGACGTGTTTCGAGAACATTTTGGGAGAGATCAAGCTCGTGGACGAGCCGTTTTTATCAGTGAACGTGCTTCGAACCTTGGACTTTGCCAACCTCGGCAGCATGTTCGTCATTCTCCGTTTCAGCTACTTGAGTTTGTTATCGAACAACGACGACAACGCTTCTGATGACCCGGATATTAACTACTTGCTCGCCCATCCTATCGAAGCGAACGTGATCAAGGTGGCGCAGATGTGCCTCAACCAGTTTCCCGTCTTGCGAAAGTCGTCGTTGTTCATCTTTCGGTGCACGTACCTTTTGCGGTTGTACTACATCTATGCTCCCGAGGAGTGCGACGGCGCAGATGGCGGTGACTCACAGGTGTTCACGGGGATGCTTGCGCAGATGGCAAACGGGATCGGGTTGAACCGCGACCCCTCGTCGTTTGACCAGTTATCGGACGATCCCCGCTTGATGAACATCTGGCGTAAGTTCTGGCACCAGATTGTGACTTTTGATGTACACAAGGGCACAATGCTCGGGAGTCCGCTCAACATCAAGCTCGAGTACAGCGACACGCGCGTGCCGACGTTGGATGACCATAATCAGAATATCAAGGACCTCGCGTTGGAGAAGCTCGTATTAGAAAATATCCACCAAAACACGCACCTCAACGGGGTTGTAACCGAGCTCTTGGAGTTGATCTTGAACATGAAGTCGGCGCCGAAAATTGCCGCCATCACCTCCCTCACGGACCAGTTGGAAGCGTATGTACGCAATAAGTTTGTCGACTTGAGAACAATCTTGACCCCATACAACGGGAACCACCTCGACTCCGTGCGGAAGGTCTACCACACGATAACCTACTTGTTTGTGAACTCGTTTTTGATCCCGGTCTACTACCATTTGTTCCTTTTCTACGAACAGGCGCGTAGCTTGCCGTTGTGCTATACCTACTTCGCAAAGATGGTGCTTATTTCCAATGAGATCCTCTCCACGTGTCTCAGTTTGTTAGTGGATTGCCCCAAGTACTTTGGCAAGGGCTTTGACTTCATTTTGACCCCGCAGTTAGAATTTACCTGCCATAGAGCCTTCCAAATCCAGCTTTCGGGGATTATTCGTGGGCAATGTGCCTTGTCTTTCTTCCGAGAACAGCTGCCCACCACCCCCGCGGAGACTGCCAATATCCAACGAAACATTGATATCTTGGAATGCCTTGTGCTGCATCTGTTGCACTTGAAGGAGCGCCACATCCAGGCGTTCCTGAAGATTAGCGACAAGTACTACTACGCGTGGCGCATGAACAAGGCGCACAAGTTTGTCTTGCTGGTGCTCAAGACGTTGAACACCTCGCTCGTCGAGCACTATAGCGAGCTTCGTGAATTGAGTAGGTTCAATTCGCTCAACTACTTCACCGTCGAGCAGAACGAGGAGCTCTACCGGCTCATGTGCGAGAGGGGAGCAGCCAAAAGCGCCAGCCGTAGTTTCGCCTCCCCTAGCATCGACAACAGCTCTGTTGAAGGGCTGATCAGTGGGAGCGAGGCCTTTGCCGAAGGCTTTGATACGAACATCGATGCGATTTGGTTGCGGATGATAGAGTCTGACAGTGACTTTTTGTTCCAGCTTGAGAGTTTGTACAATAATGACTTTGGTTACAATCTTTAGTGCAGGTTTTGATCTAGAGAAACGTTTGAAGGGGTTCTTGGGGTTTATAGCACCCAGTAAAATGTCTGGATTTATTAGAACCGACTAAATTGGATAATCGTTTCAAGGAGCTTTGAGTTTGGTATAAGTTGAAAATTTAGCGGGGTACGGCGATAAACGAAATAATTGTACAAAAATAACGTAGAGAATGTCCAACAACGGGTAGCTATAGAGATTAGCTAACCTACTAGCTAGGGTATAGACAAGGAAGGGTGGTATATGAAGGAATGGAATGATAGGTTAAAGACTGTACGGGTAAATAGGACACAAACTTGAAGGTATGGAAGAGAAATGGTAAATAGTGGGATTAGGACTGAGCATCTCCAGGCGGATGCATTTTATAGAGCATGCTACCACTATGTGTAGCAATATATATATGATAGGGAGTGACTATCTCGGTCGATTCCAAGTCGACCTACTTAACAACCAGGCCATTGATTATCAGTTTTATTCAATGTTCACTGCCTTGTGTTACTACAACGTTCAATCCAGATATTAATTAGCTAGCTTATTTGGAACCCTGGGCAGCGACGGCGGCGGCACCGGCAGCAGCAGCCTCTGGGTCCAAGTAGTAGGCGGCCTTGATTGGCTTCAAGCTTTCGTCCAACTCGTAGACCAATGGAATACCGGTAGGGATGTTCAAGCCGGCAATGTCTTCGTCAGAGATGTTGTCCAAGTGCTTGACCAAAGCTCTCAAGGAGTTACCGTGGGCAGCAACCATGACGGTCTTGCCCTGGAGCAAGTCCTTGGCGATGACATCTTGCCAGTATGGCAACAATCTGTCAATAACCAACTTCAAAGATTCGGTCTTTGGCAACACGTTAGGGTCGACGTCGTTGTATCTCTCGTCGCCGATCTGAGAGAATTCAGAGTCATCTTCGATCACTGGAGGTGGCACGTCGAAGGATCTTCTGTAGGTTTGGAACTTCTCCTTCCCGTAGGCAGCCAAGGTCTCGGCCTTGTCCTTGCCCTGCAAAGCACCGTAGTGTCTCTCGTTTAATCTCCAGGATCTGGTAACCGGGATGAACAATCTGTCGGCCTTGTCCAACGCCAAGTTGGCGGTCTGGATTGCTCTGGACAACTTGGAGGTGTACAATACGTCTGGCTTCAAGCCGGACTCCTTCAACAATTCACCGGCTCTCTCGGCCTCTTGAACACCCTTGGCGGACAACTTGACGTCGACCCAACCGGTAAACAAGTTCTTTTCGTTCCATTCGGACTGACCGTGTCTGACTAAGATTAATTTGTGAACCATTCTTGTGTGTTTGTATATTGTGGGGATGGGATCGAGTCGTCTGAGGAAATGAAAAATTGGGGGAGCGGCCTTTTATATAGCAGGGGAAACCCGGGGGCCGATCCTCCGACGCGCTTCCGTTCGAGCAGAGGGGAAAAACTCCGAAGGGCACCTCGTGGTGGCAAGGCACGAATTGCTCGATATGGAAATTATTTCGATAATTGTAATAAAAAAAAAAGTATAGTAATATATAGGTTAAAGTATGCCAATAGTGAAGAATGGCAATGATCAAAGAGAGCTAGGCGGCTAACAGGGCTAAGTCGGATGCTCTTCCATAGGTAATGCTTCCGGTTGAGCGGTGGTGGATGTGTGGACCGGATGGCCCAACGGTGGGGTGGCAGCTGCAGAAAACTTGGAACACGTCAGATTGGTCTGCATAGCGCAATTTGTGACTTTAACACACCATGATTATTGGCTGGAAAGAGGTGAGAAGAGGGCTGTATTATACAGATTATGACTTGGCGTCGGTAATTGCTTGTATACCCATCTGGCCAGCGCGTAGCCTTCAATAACTCAAGATCAGCCGTACCAGCCGTACCAAGGCTGACCAAGCTCTGGCGTAAGCGAAATTAATGAGGAGCATTACCCAAATTCCTAAATCGATGATTACCAGGGTTCATGTCTGTTAACTTCCACTATCTTTAGTCTCAGTAGGCTGGTGGGTTCGATCGGGCACTTCAAAGTAGACTGAGCTGCTCACCCTGATCCCACCATAGTTAGTTTTCGATACCCTAATTTACAAAAGTATAAGCCCCGTCCACCGTTGTTTACACCTAGCCAAATAATTTACATGTATTAGAATACAGGCGCCCGTTTTAAAACCCGTTTCGTTGTCTCAATTTGCCTAATTTCTCCTTCAACACATTCTCTTCCTTTTCGATCCACCTCAAATTGTCCAAATGCAAGCCCAACAACTTTACAATATCCTCCAATGGGTTGACATTTTTGTCAGCCTCTTCCTTGGAACCATCGACGGAGGCATCTTCTTGAAATCTAGCGGTAGGCAACAAGCTTTTATTGAAAGATTGACCGACAGAGTTGATTTCTTCAATCAACGACGTCAAATTGTTGCCCATGTTATCCAATCTCTCGTCCAAGAGCTCTGCGGTGTGGTACGCCTTTTCTCTCAACTTATCGACGGAAACATTGCTGTTGTGTGTGTAGCTCGAAATCGACGAGTTGTTTTCCATCGAGGATAACAACTTATCGGCCTGTGTTTCGTAAGAGTCTAAGATGCTATCCAACTCGGACTGTTGGCTTTCAATGTAAGTCAACGAGGAGTCGATCTTGCTCTGCACCGTCTCGGATTGCAAGGTATCAGAGTACAACTGGTTAATCTTTTCGCCGCTTTCGATTAAAGTCTGATCCCAGGTCTGGACCTTGCTACTGTAGTCCGTGAACATCTGCGAAGTGGAGGTCAACTGGGTGGACCACAAGTTGATCAAGTCCTCCAAGGTTTTGTTAGCGATTGAAATTGGTTCTGGGAGCACTTCGGTAGCTTTGGTTGCAGGCTTGCTGTCAGTAGAGGAGGTTAATGTAAGGGATTTTTCGTCCTTCTTGTCATCCGTCTTAGCAGCGCCGAAGGTCAAACCAGCAGGCTTGTCGTCCTTCTTGTCGTCAGTCTTGGTAGCACCAAAAGAGAAACCAGCAGGTTTGTCGTCCTTCTTGTCGTCAGTCTTGGTAGCACCAAAAGAGAAACCAGCAGGTTTGTCGTCCTTCTTGTCGTCAGTCTTGGTAGCACCAAAAGAGAAACTAGCAGGTTTGTCGTCCTTCTTGTCGTCAATCTTGGCAGCACCAAAAGAGAAGCCAGAAGGCTTATCGTCCTTCTTGTCATCAGTCTTGGCAGCGCCAAAAGAGAAACCAGCAGGCTTGTCGTCCTTCTTGTCATCAGTCTTGGTAGCACCGAAAGAGAAACCAGCGGGCTTATCGTCCTTGTCATCACTCTTGGTAGCGCCAAAAGAGAAACCAGCAGGCTTGTCATCCTTCTTGTCATCAGCCTTGACAGCACCGAACGCGAACAGTGGTTTGGTGTCAGTCTTAGTAGCGGCAGAACCCAAGGAAAAGCCGGTATTTGGAGCAGTAGTGGACACAGGGGCAGTGGAGGAGCCCAATGAGATACCGGATGGAGCGGTGTCATTCTTAGCGCCGAAAGAAAAGGCTGGAGCCGCACCCTTCTCTTCGGTCTTGGCCGCACCAAAACCACCGAAAGAAATAGCAGGGGCAGCATCGGTCTTAGCAGCACCAAAACCACCGAATGAAGCAGCAGGGGCAGCAGGGACAGCATCAGTCTTGGTAGCACCAAAGTTACCAAAAGAAGGAGCGGGAGTAGTACCAAACAAACCACTAGTTACAGTAGCGGCAGATGCCGCAGGAGCCGTAGATGCCGCAGGAACAGCATCAATCTTAGCGCCGAACCCGGGGAAGGAAGGTGACGGAGTGCTGGCAGCAGGAGCACCGCCAAACATAGATGTAGCTGAGGCAGGAGTAGCAGGGGGAGCGGAACCGAATAGAGCACTATTGGCAGGAGTGGTGGACGCGCCAAATCCGCCGAACGAAGGCTTAGGGGCAGTAGCAGAGCTGGTACCAAAACCACCAAACACAGGTTTAGGAGCATCTGAAGCAGCAGGGGCAGCACTAAACATGCTACCGCCAGCAGGGGGGTTGGATGAGGCGCCAAAGGCGCCAAAAGCTGGCTTAGGAGCGGAGGCATCAGCGGAGGTATTAGCAGGGGCACCAAAAGCGGAAGAAGCACCGAACGTTGGCTTTTTTTCGGTTGTGTTGGCAGCCCCAAATGAGAAGCCAGATGGGGCACCAGCGCCAGAATTGGCTGGGGCGCCAAAGGAAAACCCGCCGGTAGAAGCAGACCCGAAAGCTGTGGGCGTTAGTATTTTGTTCAATTGGGGTTGGTGGTGGAGGGCAATACTTACGCAGACCGTTAGACATGTTATGATACTATTAGAAGGGGGGTAATTCCACTTGAATCAAAAGGGGATACGATAGCAAAGGGTGGGTTACGGGTTGGCTTAGATCCGTGTTTGCTGCCAGATCTAAATATTTTTTGCTAGCGTTTGAGGTTGAGGTATTGCTGGTAAGCGCACGCAGCGGGAACGAGCACTGGATTTGTGAGGTGATGAGTATTTCTGCATATGTGTGGAATATCTACGTAGGTAACGGGATAACCATGTAGAAAGGATTGATCGTTAGATATGAACTAAATATACAAAGAGGCGGTTAGTCAGTATTTATATAGACCGGGTGTCAAAACTCAGTGACTGTCTTTAGGCTTGTTATAGAGGCTGAAACGTTATCAGCGTTTCACGTCCTGTAGTCTCACGTAGGATTGGGGTACCTGCGGCATCTTTACAACGACGTGCCTGATACGGAGAATGCTAGTGATTTACTTCACTAAGGTGTCAAATACTTCCGCTGAGTGTGAAAGCAAGGAAAATATTTGGGTGTTTAGCTATATGATAAATTGCAGCTGAATGATCGCTTGTGTAAGATACCCCGATTGTATCTGGTACCATAAACGCATATACAAGATGCGGCCCAAGAATACTACACCCTTTCCCTTCATAATATCTATGGAATGCCCAGATTTAGATTAAAATTTATTTTATAGCCTAAAATAGATGTGTATCATTCACCGAGTATACCTAATCGTGTTATTATTCTCTCCCTTCCCCCCTATATCTCAAATTATAGAATCGGATAGATGGAACGGTACCATTTTCGATGTTTATTATCGTGAACCGGTGACTCTAAAAAATCACCTTTTATTTAATCCTCTTATTAATTACCGCCTTTTAACCACTCTAAACCAAACTAACACCTTCGCCCAATAACTACACTCAACGTAATATTATTTAACCACTTGAGTTTCTCAATTCTCAATGCGTCCCCGCCAGGCGTCACGTGCCGTATATCAATGAATTTTCACTGCATGTTTAAAAAGGTTCACAAGTTTGGCCATCACCGATAAGACGATTACTACGTCCTGACTAATTCATATCTTGAGGCGCTAACGACGGAAGGCGATAGCAAAGATCCAGTACCGATACCCTTCAGATTCTCTGGACGTTTTATTTTATACAACCCTTCACCCCCCCATGCCTCTTCCGTCATGCTAGCTGCCATTCACACGCTACATCGTAGCATACGACAGCACCTGCTACCGCCCAGGACCTATTTCCGTTCCCCCCAAGTCGCTCTCCGTTCCTGCCTAATCCTTGTCCATACCCACCCGTCGCAATTTGTATATAGCCCTAGACGACACCTTACGTCCCGGCAGGACACCACTAAAACGCAAACTGAAAAGGAGATCTACTACGGGATTCGCGAGCGAATCGACGAGCCAGAGCATTTGAAAAGTCACAGACCCAGATTTAGTCCTCATCTCACCCAAATTTCCGTCCCGCTTGAGCCTCCTGCTGCTCCATCTGCACTCGTTATCTCAGAAGCCAAACCTTTGGCACCGTTACCCGACCACACGGGTATTCTCAACTCTATCGTCGCAGACCATAATTCCGGTGAGGAAGACTCCCCTGAGCCTCGAGATAGCCGCATATCCCGCTTTATCAATCAGAAAGTATCACATTTAGGAGGTTACCTCGACCACAAGATCGAGGAAAACAACGAGATTTTTGAGAGAAGGCGCCAGGAAACAGTTGTAAGGCTAAGTCCAGGATATGACGATTCAGACAAGAGTATTGTTACCCAGGAGCACCAAGAGGAGCTCAGACTTCAAAGCCAAGTGGATGAATACCACGCCAAGTTGCGCAAACATAACCGAATCTACAAGTTCTTTGACAACCGGCTCAACCAGTTGGAGCATTTCCTCGATAGGGGCTTGGAACCACCACTGGTTCGGTTGGACTATATTAATGACCGGTACATGGCCAAAGCAGTCAAATACAACAATCTCGAGAGACAGTTTCTCAACCGGTCGAGGGGTCAGGAGCAAAAAGTTGGAATCTCGAAAGGTGAATCCGCAGAATTTCCATCAGAAAACCAATCTAAGCCTGTTCTACTTGAGTCAGCCACCACTGCACATACACTACCCCCTGCATTACCATCTGCATTACCCTCTGCATCATCATCTGCATTATCCTCTGCATCACCCTCTTTATCTCCCTCAGAACCCTATAGCAAGCTCCTCCATTCTATCATCTCAGATACAGAGACCGTTTCAGACTCACACGTCAAATTCAACCGCGTACTCCTCACTGTCAAGGAGGCTCTCACATCCGAAACATTATCGGAGGAGGATCATGACCACTTACAGCGCACACTCGGCCACTATTATGCCCCTGTAAGCGGCAACATTTCGCGTGATGTGTTGTTCCACTACTGCTCACTCCTCCTTCACAACTTTGGCAGCGTTTCTACTTGCGTGCGCCTCACCCGGGAGAACCTTCCGGCGGCAGATTTGTCGGCATTTTGGTACCGTTTGATATTTGGCGACGGCGACACGCGTGCACGTCTTTCGTACCCCCAGTTGAGCAATGTATACGAGTTTTTGCGGTGTCTCGGGTCGCCCGAGCTGCGGAACCATATCCGCACCTCTTGGATGTACGCTGATCGCTCTGACAACGCCAACTTGGTGCATATTCTAGAGCACGACTACATGGCGTTGAACAAGGAGCTTGACTTTGCCGAGCATCTTGCGCAGGCTTCGCTCCAAGGCGACTCCCAATTCGAGGTTATGAATAACTTCTACGAGCTCCTCCGCACACACTACCACATTCACTTTAATGAGCTTATTGACATGAACAGCGACGTTTACCGCGAAGGCCCCAACTTCTCCCGTGACAACTGGCGTCAGCTCAGCATTCCCTTTCGTGTGTACCTTCTCTCTGCCTATCTCCAGCGCTTTTCGCTGGGCTACTTGCTGTTCGACCAGGTGAACCCTGCACACGTGGATTCTATCCAGAAAAATCTTGACCATGTTCACACGATTGTGTTTGACATCTTTTCCAATGACAGCGGCTTGATGGCCTGTGAAGGCGTTTTAGACCGGCTTCTCAAGGAAATGGTTCAGGTAAAGCGCGCTATGGCTGACAAGCTTATTGCTTCCGACATCAGCCACAAGCGTCATTCTGGGTTCTCGGTGAACTACCGGTCGGTGATAGAGCCCTTGCTGGCGCAAATATCACACCTTAGGCTCAGTGAGAGAGACTTTTCTCGCTTAATCGAGGTGCAAGGCATCTCGCAGGTGCGGTCCGAAAGCGTAAAGATATTTCTTCCCTTCGCCGCGCTGTATTGCAAAGGAAGCAATGTTTTCAGCAAGATTGTTGCGATGCAGTTTACCCAGTGCCAGGAGTCTGGCATGTTGCATTTGGTGTTGGACGAGGCGAGCCAGTACCTCAGCCACTTGGACGACCGGCTTATTGGCGACGTTCTCCTCGCGGGGTATTCAGTGTACTTGACCAAAACACGGCAAAACACCCTGGCGGAGCGAGAGTTGGCTACGGTGCGTACCGTGTTGGGAAGGATGAAGGAAAAAAGCGCTCGAATCTTGGACTACTTTATAGCGAACATTATCCGAAAAAGCAGCTACTTGAAGAAAACCCATTTAAGCGACTTGACGAGATTCACAGAGTTTATGGAAGAGGCGGGATTGGCGTACAAAATCAACGATCAGCTCTTTGACAGCGGTGTGTTTACATTTCTTTACCTCAAATATGGTAAGAGCATCCAGCAAAGGGACGTAAGATTTTTTCAAGAGCACTTTTCCTTGGATCAGCAGTTCCGGTTGCTCATATCTTTCACTAACAAGAACATAAAGAGCAAGAAAGTCGCCATATTTGACCCCATAATGGTGGATACGATCTTCGCAAACATATCCGAGGTAGATCCCGCGACGGTGGAGGCAAACAAGCGACTCTATGCGGCAAAAATCCTGGAATTGGACGCCAATATCACCCAGTATCGCTGCCATGCAAAGGGAAGCCTGTCCCGGGAAGTTGCTGCGACTTTCAAGAAACTCGCAGCCTTTCAAGACTTCTACAATCAGAAGCTCCACAGCTTGGTGACGCCTGTTTCCGCGGTCAACCGTCAGTTGAGCCGCCTAGCTTCCGTCTGTTTCTTTTCCAACAATAAACTCTGCGAAGGTCCAGTTTCCAAACCCGTTTCCAACAACCCGCGGGACTATTTGAAGAAGTATCGCGGAAACGTGCACGCGGACATTTTGGCTCATGTCACCGTTCCCAGTAAACCGACAGTCGTGATCAACCCCGACGTTACCGAGATCTGTCGGATAGTCAACTCCATCTTTCATACAAACCTGAGAGCCCCCCTGAAGTTCACCACACACAAGTACACCACGTTTGTGCTGAGGCTCGTGGACCTCTACATGGTGCAGCACCAGTTCGAGACCGCGTTCCGGCTCACGGAAGGGCTCGAGTACTGCCCTACTGAGGTCCGGGCCTTGGTGTTGCGCCGTTTAGCCAGTGTAAATCCTGAGGCGACGCGGCAGGTGGTGAAGAAGATTATCGCGGCCAAGGCACAGGGTGCGCTTCCGCCACAGTTGTTCCACGACATGTGTCTTGGGGTGATTGACTCGCCCCACTTGGGAGTCACCGCGAAGCATCGCTTCTTCCAGAAGTTGCAACACCAGGGGATGCTCAAGAGCAAGCAGGTGGCACGGAAGTACATCGTGAACGAGGTGAATGTGCATCTCCAGGCGGCGTACGAGCGGGGCAAGGGTTCCGTTTCGCGGTTTGCCAGTTTTGTCAAGAAGGCCGAGGCGGCCGGGGTTGATCCCAAGTTCATCAACTCGTGGTTGCTATTTGTAAAGCACATGAAGGTCAATCGCATGGGTTACTGGACCCGAAATAAGATGAGCAAGACCCAGCGTATGATCAAGAAGAGGGCAAAACAGAGAGATCCACCAGCATAAAGGATGCTCCATATGTAAGGACAATACATATACATTTGCCGAATTAGGAATTCAAAATGGTGACTGAAAAGTGTCTCCAGTTGTGGGTGTATGCTATGGAAAATGTCAATACCAACCAGTTTGGACAAAGCAAGGGTTTAGGTCTTGTTCTCCGGGATACACTATTCTATACTGTAAGATGGAAACAAATAACTGCATTACATTAACTAGAGCAATTATGGACCTGATACGGTTTATATAACCGACTTGTAGCTTGAATTTTTACGCAAGGAAATATTACAATGCAAACTAATTACTATTCACCCATTTGCACACCACGATATTCTGCGTATACACACGGTATATGAAGTTGGCTTGCAGGTCAACCAACAGGTAATATTCTAATTTTGAAAGGTTAGCTTTCTATCCCTAGTATTTCGATTACCGGAATTTCGAGCTATCTCCCGTTGCTTAAGTCGCATTAAATGAACATGTCTGATTACCCGAGATATTCATTAGCGCTGAACACTATATAAACCCCCTCCCGCACGTGAATATCCACCTGGGTGTCTCGCCGCATACCACATATTACTGCGAGACTGGCTATTTTTGCTATGGCCGCAGTATTTTTCAGCCTGCGAAGCTCCAATTTCGACCCTCTTGATTGGCCATGCACTCCGACTAGCACCCACCGGGCCGCTCCGATTTAATAAAAAAATGTACAATATTGGAGATTGTCTCATATTTTTTATCCAATACTACACCCCCAACCTTTCTCGTTTTTTTTTATTAAATCTGCGTAACCATCACCCCGTAGACTCGTCCTATAACGGGCAATGTATAGCGCTACCCTATTGTTATGAGCCCCGCGAAATATCAGCCAATTTCTGGCGCGAGATTAACCAGAAAAAAAAAGTACACATTAAACGTATACTTATCGGTCCACCACCATACTCCCACCACTATATAATGTTCGCTGTCCGTGCCGCTTTGAGAGCCAGATCCGCCGTTGCTGTCCCACGCCAATTGGCTGTCACCAGAATGGCCGCCCCAATGATCGCCAGACCTATGGCCGTTAGATTCTACTCCGCCATGATGGAGGACATGGAGGAACACACTGCCAAGTTCACCAAGGATTTGGAAGAGGCCTACGACATGTTTGAGGTCTGCCGTGTCATTAACAACGCCTTCTCCCACGATTTGGTTCCATCCCCAGCCGTTTGTGAGACCGCGTTGCGCGCTGCTAGACGAATCAACGAGTACGCCGTTGCCGTCAGAGTCTTTGAGATGATTGAGGCCAAGGTTGAAAACAGCGCTCAGTACGAAGCCTACTTGGACGAGTTGAAGGACATCAGAGAGGAGTTGGGCATTGAGTTGAAGGCCGACTTGTACCCAGAGGGCATCTTGTCCCACTAAGCGATTAGTCCCCTTAGATCTCTGCATCCCCCTTACATTTCTTCTATTTATTTCAAAAACCACAGCCAGCATTGCCGGGCCCGCTTTGAATAAGTTTTCCCACGACTAATAAAGTTTAACGTTACCTAAGTGTAGGATTGGATATTATTTGTAGTAATTATCCAGAGGCATAAGGTGCTGCCACCAATAATGTGGATATTCATCTATATGCTGGGCGAAGAGATTTCAGGAGAGTGATGTATTGAGATTTATAAGTGTAGTTGCCGCCCAGGAGTACCCTAATCTCGATCAAGAATAAGTTGAATGCAGCAGTGAGTGAGCTCGATATATTTAAGGAAAACCGGCAAGGAAACGTTTCGAACAAGACCCACTCAAAATCCAATAACGTTAGTATATGGGTTGGCATCCGATGGTTCGGCTGGGTTTGCACCTAGATAGCCTCATTCAGCTCATGAATCGTTTCTACTCCAGGGAATGAGGCACTATCGGAATTTTCTTACACAAACAGGTAAATAGGGTCTTAGATTATACATCTTGGCGCAACGATTGAATCGTCACTACGGGTTACGAAATAAAAAAAAAAAGCGTCCAACCCGAGACTTAGCAATATATCATTGTAGATTAAACGGCGGTTTGAGAAATCCTAGCTGACTATTTTACCATCGGAAAAGTCATCATGTTAAGAAGGATCGAATAACGCCTCAGCAAAACATAGGGTATCGTTACCTACACTACAAAGAATCCAACTTTGGCTTTCTCCACATTACCAATTAGAGCTCACTTTAATATATACACTAGCAGGTCGGTGCTCTCTTCATACATAGCTATGACTACATATTTCGAAACCAAGTCCCGCTGCGCTCACTCTAACTATACATGAACGACGCGTTCTGGTAGAAGTTCAACATCGGGTTCTCCCCCTTCTTCGTCTTTGTATGATCAACATCTGCCCACTGTTCCAAAAACGCACGGTGCGAGGCAAGAGCTGCCGTCTTCCCCGTAATCTCTCTGTACAACTCACACGCTAACTCAAAGTTAGTCGGGAACATGATATCGAAGAACCCCTGGTACACCATGTATGTGTCGGTGGTGACCATCTTAGAGCCCAACATGGTCTGCACGACCGGCGCGGTATATCCGGGCAGGGCGTCCGGAAGGTAGTGGAAATCGGACGTCAACAAGCTGTGGTTCGGAAACTTGTACTTCAAGATGTGGAAGAACTCCACAAGACGCGTAGGCACGTACTCGGCCTGCGAAAGGCCATAGCGGAACGGCCACCACTGATTCTTCATCTGGCGCCAGTAGAGCGGTTCGTCAAGCGGCATCTGCGGTTTCCATACCTTTTTGGCCCTCTCCATGAGGCTCAAGTCCTGGTTATCGCCGTTGGACGCGAACTTCGTGCGCTCTCTAAGGTTCAAGAACGATTTTGTGTAGGGGGTCAATTCCGGCGAGTAGAACTCCTTGAAGTCACCGTTATCATCCACCGAGACGTAGCCCTGGTAGGGCTGCTGCGTGAGGTTGTCGTATCTAACAACGTCATGGGAGAAATTGTCAAATACTTCTAACGCGATGAAGTAGCAGGGATCGGTGACCTTGGTGTCCCATTCAAAGATAGACTTGTTGATGATCTGAACCTTTGAAGCATCGAGGTTGTTTTCCGCCAACTTGAGCGAGATCGCGCTCTTCATCTGTTTGGACGCGAGCTTAGACGAAATCTCGATGATCTTGTACTTTGTGCGGGCGTAGATGTCCGGCTGGTGTTGGCGGATGTACGATAAAATGTTGGCCATCAACGTCCCGTTACCACCTCCCATTTCGTAGATGATAAGGTCGTTGTACGGGTACTGGTTGAGCTTGTAGTTCATAAGGATGTAGTTGGCCAAGGCTTCACCATAGAACGGCAGGAACAACTCCGTTGGCGTGTGCCACAACTGCACAGACTGTTGCTTTGACTTTTGCGCAACATCCATAACGCCAGAATCCGTCTTTTCGGTCGCCACCGGAGGTTCATATTTCTTGTACTCTTTGTACCACTGGTTGATAAACTCATCGTTGTCCCTGATATTGTTGTAGTCAAACGGCTTTTCTGTCTGGAAAATCTCCACCTCCTTGTTGAAGTATCCATAGTGCGGGTTGTACAAGGAGTCTTCGATAAAGTCGCTGGTCAACATCTTCACGTTCTTCGGTCTCTTGGAGAAACGCGCCAACTTGGCGGAATCCACCGTGGGAAAGCTCTCGAACGTGTCATTCACCGATCGGTCGTTCAACGGATCACGCGACACGTACGTCGCAAAGTACTTGAAGAACTTGCTATCCTTGAGATGCATCGTCTGCTTGTCAAGCGGCAAAACCGACTCTGGTTCGTCAGACACCTTGAAAGAGTACGTGTACGGTGTGATGGAGTACTCTACCGGGTACTGCCAGTACTGGTTATCCGGATCGGCTTTTGTCGACACTACACTGCGGCGTCTTAACTCGGCACGCGAAACCACTACCGACGTTTTGCTGTTGGAGTCCGTCACGAGCCCTACCTGACCCGCGGAAGTGCCTTCAACGGCTACCGGCAAGTTGTTTTGCGCGTGCACCACAGAGCCCTCCCGGGGCTTAGACGACGGCGTCTTCTTCTCTAAGAAGGTTCGTTTGAATATGGAAACCGGCGAGGCGGCGGATCGCCGGGAATAGCGCAACATGAAGAATGGATCGGCAAACATAAGTGAGATGATTTCACAGGCTGAATGTAAAGTAATATTTTTCGGCAGTCACATGACCTAACGTGTTGTGCCCAGAGTATGGTAAAAAGACTCATAGCCAGGATAATGAGATACGATAACTTTAAAAAGGGCGAGGAAGAGGGAATGTTTGGTGATTTATCTCCATTGTTAAAATAACCAAGATTATTGTTTTATTTCGGCCGTTTGGCGCCTAGTGCAAAGCCTTTGTAATTTTCAGTCAGATACCTCATTGCAGTATCCAATTGTACTACATCTTCCCGTTTAAAGACAAGCATGCCTAGATAATTTAATCATATTACAATACAAGATATACACAAATCTAACCACACCTAACGATTGTAGTTGTTACCATACCCATTCTGGATGTGTCTGTGGTTACTTCCACCTCTACCACCTCTGCCGCCTCTGCCACCCCTGCCACCTCTGCCTCTGAAATCGCCTCTACCACCTCTGCCTCTCCCGTTGTCGTACCCACCATGGTTCTGGCCGTAGTTGGTGTAGCCCCTGTTACCCGTTTGATATGGGACCTGGCCGTTCATCAATGCGCGCATGTGGTCCTGCTGGACACTCTGCTGCTGCTGCATTTGGTAGAACTGGACGAAGCCTTTAAAACCGCCAAAACGGATGCCGTACATCTGATTGCCAGCCTTCCCGGTGTTGACGTACCCGGACTGGGAATTCTGCTGGTGGTTGTAGAAACGGTTATTGTTTCCTCCGTAGCGGACACTGTCGATGTCCTCCTGGGTCAAGACCTTGGTGTGCAGCACGTAACCCGTCAACAACATGGACTTACCTGGAAGCTTGCGCGGTGGCATGTTGTACTCCAACTGAAGGTACAGATGGGTCTGGAGGTTAGGCATCGCCACGGCGTTCGCTGGCAAGTCTTGAGGGGAGAAAGGGAACTCGACGATGGAGTCTTGCTTGTAGGCGTCCGTCTTGGCCACGATACCGGCCAAACCAGATCTGTGGGACTTGAAAACAAGCTTCTTCGTTTCCGCTTCGTCGTACAAGGCCTTAAACTTTGCGTAGTTGGCATTCTTGGCGCTGACAAACAACACCTCCTCTCTGCGCTCGTTTCTGTACTTTTCTAGCTCGGTCAACTTTGGGTACTGCGCCCTGACGACACGCAACAAGCGCTCCTCATCGATAAACGGCAAAAGAGCAATCCCCTGCCATGCCATCTTGGCACCATTCATGTCGATCTCAAACTCCTCAGGGTAGAAGTCAATGATCTCCGAGTCTGGTTCTGCCATCAACGGCTTGAAAACAGCAGGCAAGTTATGCGCAGAGGCCAATGGCAACACTGACATGAGTTGTTCATACGGTCTGAACGGCTCGCCTGGATTAAGGTCCACAGTGACGCCGCCCAAGTCCGAAAAGTCAGCGGCGAACGGCGCGTAGTGGAAGGGAAAGTACCAGTTCCACGATGGGCAGTCCTGGTAGTAATACAACAATACCCACGAGATTCCCTCGATGTACGACTGGATCACGTCGCGCTGAACTTTCTTGATCGCCTCCTCCGTGTGCACGTGGAACTTGGTGGTGTAGTAGCGCTCACGGTAGCCTGGCTCGTACATTCTCACCTTGTCCTCGTTTTCTTCAGAATGGTCCGTGGCACCCTGAACTGGGATCACAGAGGCCTCCAATTTGCGCTTCTCACCAATGGAGGCATCCACAGCACTAATAGCACTGACAGGCTTCTTCAACAAATTTTTCAACAAATCGGCAGCCTGCTGGTTATTCATGTTGGCCCTCAGAATGGTGTCCTTGTTGGCAACCAACTGCTGGTTTGTCAACTGCAAATCACCGGCGCTCTCACCCTTGGTATCATACAAGGGAACCATCGCCGAGGGTGTGACTGGCGCCCTGTCGCTACCCACAGAGACCTGCGATATGAACTGATTTCTCACCAGGTTGGCGGATTCGCTCACCTGGTTTCTCTTCTTGAAACTGGCCTCGCGTCTCTTGTTACCCTCGTGGCGCTTGCGGAAGATGTCTCCTTCCTGCTTGGCTAGCTGACCCATCAAGGCCTCCACACCGGCGAGATTCAAGTTACCGTCGCACGTCACATACGTTTTCAAGCCCGGGAGAATGTGTTTCCAAATGCTCACGAGGATGTCGATACCATTGTCTCTGACGTCCAACGACGGCAAGTGCGGTAAGAAATCGTTACCCACAAAGAAACACATGAACACCCAATCGTCAATCGCGCGCTCCAAGTCAAACTTGAACGGCACAGCATGTGGCGGCGGCTGGAGCTCGACCGCAAGGTACTCACGGAGCACATTCACGTGGAGCCACAAGAACGGCTTCTTCTCGTCCTGCTGCTGCAATCTCTGAAGATGTTCTGCAGTCATGGAGATCTGATCTGCAACGCGCAAGCGCTGGTTCTGGTTGGCAAATACATCTTCACGGAGGATACGGAAGTGTGGCTCGTGGGTCGCCAAGCCCAAGAAGATCAAATCGGCATCCAACCCGTAAATCGCATGGGTGGTGTTGGGATCGTGCTCCGGGTCCGCTCTCTGACTTCTGATGAAGTTCATGATCTTGTGTTCACCCTCACCCGGAACCGAGGCATCCGAGATGATCACCTGGACGTCTGCCCAGCCGGGGTCGGAAGACAACTTGTAGGCGACCCAGTATCTCAAGGCTTCGGCAAGCTTGTACATGAAGGGAGTACCCGGGGTAATGGCGTTGGAATCCCACGATTTTTTGTTCTTGATGGCGTCATCGATGATCTCGCCTCTCATCTCCTTGTCCTTGAGTTGTCTCTCCTTCTCTTCTGCGTTGATTTTGGATTCGTTGGCCGATCTGAACCGTCTGGAACGCTGCTGGTTCATCTTCGCACGCGGCGCCACACCATCGACTGCAATCATAAGAATTTTACGTGGTCTAGCCATCATGAGCACACGGTCCGTGTACTTGAACACCTCCATTAACATTTCCTCTTCGGTCTCCGGCGGTGGTTTGTTTTCTGGGTGCGAACACGGGTGCACGATACCGTTCATGTCGAGGTACAAGTTGTCCAACTCACCGTTGGGGTTCGCGTTGGAGTAGAGTGGCGGAATTGCCTGCCCGTCCACGATCTGCTCGTCTTCCTCGACCACGGGCGAAATGATCTTTGGGTATTTCTTTGACAACCATCTGAAAAGCGCTGGAACACTAGGAAGGTTAGTACTGAGGTAAAGAAGCGGCGGAAGCAGATATCAGATCGCTGTATGGTGCACAGGGCGAGTCCCAACCATCCTGGCTTTCTAATCCATATTCTTTTTTTTGCTTCCGGTAATATTTTGATCAAAGAATCTTTACGTACCCCATAATCAATTATTTGCGTGAGTAGTGTCTTTGGGTTTCCAGGCCAACTAAGCGACTCTTTTTGATTCTTTTGTTTTCAGACACGCTGCACTGCGTTTGGGACGAATTTTTTCAGCAGGTGCGTTTCAAACACGTGACGTGAGGATATACTGGAGTAAGTATGAATCCGTTATCATTCAAGAGTATAGGAGTTTTACTATCTTCAGGATTCCGGTGTAAACTTTTTTTTTCCAGAAGTGATACAAACAACTACTAATATGCCATAGGATAGTCAAATTGGTCGTCTACCGGAGGTAGTTTGAGCCCTTGGGACTGGAACATTCGGTCGACCGTGCTAGCGGAGAAGAACTGCCAACCAAACCATGATATACCCGCATTTTTGATAATTTATCAGCAAAGTACATTTATCTTTATTGTGAGTTTTGAGACCAAAGGTTTTTGGTAATTTCCCGACTGATACTACCAACAAAACCGGTACAGTATTCACTTTACATGCCAGCTTCAAATCCAAATTAGTTTCTAAGGACTAGTCTTTAGATTCAGCCAACGCATCTTTGTTTCCAATATTAAAAAAAAAGTTTGCTAGCATTGGCTATAGGATACATCAGCGTATACTCGAAATCATGATCCCTAAGCAGCACCCACAAACCAATCTAGGTTGCCAGCCAAGGACCGAGCATAAATGCAGCAAAGACGGAGTAGGTAAACATACCTACCTGAATCAGGCGACGCCACGTCTTTTAGCTAGCCCGAAAACCCCTACAACCACACTCTACAGATCTTTGCCATTGATTATTAAGGGCACTTAGCAAGAATAAAAATAAAATAAAAATAAAATAAAAATTACTACTCCGTTCCAGCGGTCCCCGTCTTGACCTTGACCAAACCGTTCAAAAGCTCGTCGTATGCGTCGTTCAACGCATCATCATCCGACACCGACGACACGGAGGACCGGCGCTCCTCAAGCTTCTCAGAGCCCATAGTGGCGGCCACATTCCTAAGCTTTTCCACCGTGAGTGTCTCCTTCTCGTTCGGGCACACCTTCTGAAACAAGCTCTCCAAGGAAATCCCCGATTCTTTCAACGTCTTCAAGTAGGCAATGACCTCGGTGCTCTCAGTGTCTTCCAAGCGCGCACGGATGACGTCACCACTGACATCACAGAAATTCATGTCCATGTGGGTATGAGGAAACATGGTGGATATTTTCAAGGCCTTCCCCTCACCTTCATCCGCTAAAGTATTTACTCTGGTAGAAACAGACGTGCGGGGGATCTCCTGGACAGGCTCATCCGTGTGTTTAAAGTGAGAGAGCTTGTTATTATCCTCAGTTCGCAGTTCATACACGTACCGGGCGTTGGAATTGTCAATAACAGGAGCAATGCCATTCAAATTAGATTCATCCAGTGACCCATCTGAATCGTCATTTCCTGGCTCCGTTTGCCCGTTCAAATCGAGCTTAGTGCTGTAGTCCATCAATAGCTCCGCCTTTGTCCCATCACTCTTCACCAATCTGTGCTTCAAAAGATTCAACGCCCTTTCAATTGACGAGTCGAAGAAACACAACCGGATCAACGTCTCTTTTCCTTCGGTGCTCAACGCGTCCTTGAGCTGGAGCTTGAATAAGGCGGTCATCAGATCGTGCAAATTCCTGCGGACTGCACGGCACTGGGTCAAGAAAACGGTAATATCGTGGTGAGATAAGGCAAACTCTTCGTCCGAGTTGAAATCCTTGAAAAAGTCAATGATCTGGGCCGTCAAGGACCGCGCGGCGGTTTCAAACGGTGAGTTCGCGTCGCTGACGCGCGCGCGCATGAGCTTTTCCGTATTTTTCATCGTCAAGAGCCCGATCTTCTCCTTCAATTGCACCGGAATCTGGTCGTAGTCGATATCCAACATGATAATCGACGACGAAGCCTTGAGCGCAGCGGTGAGTGCTGCGACGCACGGCCCCGTGAGCTTGTTGCCAACCAAGGAAACGTAGTTCAACTTCAAGCAAAGAGGCAACACCTCAGCCAAGCGGATGATCGAGGTTGGATCTAAATCGTTGTAGTCCAAGTTGAGTCTCGCAAGGTTCGGAAAGAGAGGGAGATTATATGTCAAATGGTCGATAAGCCCCGGGAAAAGCTTCTTGTTTCCTGATAAATCAAAGTACTTCAAGTCTGGGAGCTGCGACCCGACAGTGACAAGCTCCTCGGTGTCCTTGAGGTTGCTCAAGTTGGTCGAGTTGAGCGAGATTAGCGAAAGTTGGGAGTCCTTGAATTGCGACAGAACCTGTTTTCTCGCCGCGGCCGTTAACAATGGAAGCGTTGCCGACAAATCGTTGTAGCCAAGATCCAAACCACGGATCACCTTCAAGTTCTCCGGGCGACCTAACCAATCCGCAAGAAGCTCGAGATGGCGCTGGGTCAAGCCGTTATGGGCCAACCCCAACCGGACGGTCTGAAGGGGCACAGCAGACTCCATAAATTCCGCAAAGAGCTTCACATCGGGTATTTTGCACCCGGAAAGAATGATCTCCTCAATCCCTCCACGCGTGATTAACGCCGCCACAAACTTAGACCAGTCCATGTCGGATCTGTCGGACAAATTACACTCCATCCGCTCGATCAGGTTCGCCACCTTTTTGCATTTTTTTGCCAAAGATGGCACCTGGGTGATGTCAATCTTGGACAAACTTGCGTTCCGGGTTAGGAATAAGCAGAGAAGTGTCCATCCGTCGGAATCGATCGGGGTATTTCTTAACGAAAGCTTTTTCAAGTTCTTTTTAGCTGTCATCGACGCAAGAAGAATGCGGAACATTTCTACCGAGAGGCTGCATCCATCGAGGGACACATGGATGACCGGCGCAATGCGGAGGAAATCTGCAAAGGAGAGCACTTCTACAAGTGACGGCCTGGTGTTGGTGAGTTCTAGCACGGGGAGAGGGTCCATGGCGCCTTTGGGGATCTGTTTGAGCGTTCCCGGGATCGGGAGAATTTCCCGGAGGTGACAGCACCGGGTGTACATGAGGTCGAGAGCCATGAGGTGGAGAGAGGAGGAGGAGGAGGAGGAGGAGGAGGAGGATGAGTGGGTCTTGTGCATTGGCGTGTCGACGGTGATGGCTTTGGCGTGAGTGCCCACCAGTACATCCTTCGACCGCTTCTTTGACTCCGAAGGAGGAGAGGAAGGGGCGTGACTCGGGGCACTAGCCTCGCTGTTAGCCAAGGGAGCTGTCTCGTCCACTTCCAGGGTGTTCGCCTTGTCCGTTTCCTGGGAATCACCCTCGGCCACACCTTCCGCACTAATTTCGGCCTCTTCTTTCAGATACATTCTCCCCCCCACGACAATACCCCGCCCCCCGCTCGCCTGAATCATCTTCTTATCGCTCTCTGTTAACGCATGGATAACAATCTGGTTTGGATCCAACATAGACTTCGACCGAATCACCTCCACATTCCCCTTCCGCGGGTTGCGGCTCGGAATCTGCTGCGGCGGATCAATCAAAAATGTCTGTGACGAAAATGAAACGTGTTTCAAAACTGGAATCGCCTCGGGCTCGGGATAAATCACACTGGGGGTCGCAGGCCGGGACAGGGTAGAGGCGGAGGTGGCAACCGCGACCGTGGAGCCTCGCCGCTGGTTCAACAAGCTCTTCCAGCCGTTGTCGGTGCTGCCACGGCGCCCGAACAAGCCGGACGCTGGTTCTGCTTCGCTCTGGCTCGCACAGTGTTCACGGAAGGCAATTGCCGCGGCGTTGGAGTTTGTCGCGGAGGACGTTGCCCCGCCAAAAGCGGTGTAGCCGTACTCCGCTGCCTTGCCCTTCTCCACATTACCAATGTCTTTGTGGCTGATGATTATGGGGTGCCTGACGGGCTTCATTGCTGGTGGGAATGGCGAAGTAGGTGGGAGGGCGGGGAGTGGCACCCCCACCTCGTCCACCTTGGAGCGAACCCCAGGTGAGGTGGTGGCAGTGGCACTTGTCAGACGCTTTTTCTGTGAGAGCTTCTTGTAGTACGCAAGGTACGACGCCAACTTGGCTTCTTCATCCTCGGTGGTCTTCCCGATGGGTGCGGGGGTGCTCATCGTGCGCGAGAGGATGGGCGGTGCGGGCTCCGGAGTGACACAGGGCAACGTATGTCCGATTTCCGCGGCCAGAGGTGGGGGTGACCCCAGTGGCAGAAATGAAGCGACGGGCGCCGACGTTTTGGAGAACTTCCGTGAGAGCTTGCTAAAGAAGCCGGTCTTGGACTTGGAGACGGCGTTGACGGACTGCGATCTGATGCGCCCAGGAACGTGGGTGGTATTGGTGGCTGTGAGAGGTGTGACCGTCTTGGGCTGGATGGGGGTGTACGCGGGGCCGGCAGGGGAGGTGGCTGCCGTGGTGGCTGCACTAAGCAGATCGTCCTCATCCAGGGTGCTATTTACCTTGTTGTCATTTTCCACCTTGACTTCACTGATGGTGGAAGGAGTGGAAGTGGGGCTTGGGGGCTGCGGAGTCAGGCTGAAGCTTTCGTCGGGCGCAATATGAGACCCGCGGAGCACCCAGCTGAGATCGCCGTTGGAGATCCCATCTAGGACATGGGAGATGTCAATTTGGGACATAGAGCGATTTACGTGTGTGTCGGGGGATTCTTTCGGAGCCGATTGCTTGAGGCTGGCTAGATCTGATAGATGGGTGCACACTCTGGGTACACAGTCTGGGTGGTGGTAACACGGAGGTGGGATAGAGATTGCCAGGGTTATCAAAAAAGTGTTGTAGGCAAATGCAAGACCTGGTGCTTTCTTTGAGCTTGGATTTTTGAGCTTGGATCTTTGAGCTTTCTTTTAGCCTAGAGTGCAACTTTGGCTTATTCTGTAGATGGCTAAACACCGTAGAAGGAAATACTAGCTTAACTTAATTCTCTTTTATGTGGCCTAGTGATTTACAACCCGCAAGGAGATACGATGACCTCCGCTTGACCGTCAACCAATCTGGGCCGATTCTGCAGAGGCAGGCGGTCGGCAGGTCTCTCCACTTTCTGGGCCCCAGCCCGTTACCATAAAACAAAATCACGCACGCTGCAGCAATTTTCCGTCAGACGCACTAGCGCGCACATAAGACGACACGTGCCGACTTCCGTGGCAGGTGAACGCAGAGAACGTCTGGGCTTTGCGTCCCGTAGCCGAAAGGATATAAGGGTGGTATATTTGATGGTCAGTATCCATAAGTAATGGCAGTAAACTGGACATTATAGTCATATTCTAGAGCTGGAAGCCGTCATCCTCAGAACTTTTACGGCTCTATTGGTGTGCTCTGACGTATTGCGCGGAGACGTCCGCATGGAAACACATCGTGCAGGATTGGCGCATGAGGCCTAATAGTCTAAACTAGAGCCCAGGGACCGTATCGGCCCATGGGATGTATGTGGGCCGTCTGCCATGGCATTGCTATAAATTGCTGTGACTACAAGGTAAGGGGTCTGAGAGTTGCAAGGTAGGCTGGGTTGAACTGAGGATGGATGTATCGCCTGCGTTAACGTGACATCGATATGGACAAGCATTATAGAAAACTGCATGCCAATTGAATACGGATGACGTGAACATGGCTTTGAGGGGGGGTCGATCTCACTTATCTCCCGTAGCTAGTACGACTAGTCTTTTATCTCTTTTGCTCATCCTGGGGGTAATCCCAAGGTGCTACACACTTGGAAATTTCTGCATTACGTGCGATTTAAATTTCGTCATCGGTGGAAAGTATCTATTGCAAGATAGAACACAATTGGCGGGAAACTTCACCCATAAGCGGTCGAAAGCCAGGGTAAGGTGTGTTTATCTTGCGCTAGAGCTTATCGCATTTAAGGGGATATAATTGGACTTGGCTTAAATTTTACAGCGTACCTGTGTTACTTCCACGACCCTCGGGATTCATATCAGTGCATATCCTGTGCAAAGCCGTCGGTAGGGACAGGCCTAAAGCATGACTGACATGTGGGGATTGGAGAAAATCAGTGTTCCGTGAAACGCTAAATAGCTTTCGCAATCGAGCGATATAGACATTTTCCAGTATCAAGCATTGACATTCCACTGCTTCATTCGTCCCTGGTGGGTATCTGGAATTGATACCATCATTTTGCAATTAACACGTAGCAGGCGAGGTTCGTCAAATCCTCACCCGGTAGATCCTAGAGTGGCCCTATAAAGCGTGGCGTATTCTCCCAGTGGCAGCCGGGCGTGGCGCAGTTGTGGCGCAAACCCCGCGCATCCGTTTGCTCCTCCGCGCCGTCTCAGGCACGAGACCGCGAAAATTCCACGGAGAACAATCCACGAACTAGTCACGTAAATCGAGGTTCATCACGTCTGATCTGTTCAACTACGTGTCTTGTCTGATTCTTATCTTAATCTATATCCAAAATGCCAGTATACACCGTTTCTCATGTGCAAAATGTACGTGTTTGCGTGGTCATGGTAGGCTTACCAGCTCGCGGCAAGTCCCTTCTTGCCCAAAAGAGTATGTATGATGATTTAAAACGGGAATAATGACGGACGGGAAGACTGGAAGGGTGAAATGACCATAAACTTGATTGGATAGACTTGGAGTCCCAGCCTTGAGCCAAAAACGCCCCGGCGTCATTGCGAACCTTGGAGTTTCCTTCTATTCACCTTTATGACCTCGGAGGTTTTAAGTAGTTCTGGAAGGTTTATCATGCTGGTATATTGATTATCAATGTCATTCACTTGGCTAGCTGAGACATGGTTCAATGACATGTACCTGGCTAGAATTCAGATATGGCCATGGTTTTTGCCAACTATACGAATCAAACATTCGTCTTTGGATAGCTTGGGGAATATTTCAGCGGTGTCGCTAAACGCCTGTCGCCTATGCCTCTTGTTCCCATCTCCAATTTCCATTTAACCTCTTCTACTCATACTAACTCCTTTAGTCGTTAGATACCTTTCGTGGCTCTCGATTAAGGCCAAATGCTTCAACGTAGGCACATACCGCCGCCAGACAGCTTCCCAACCGGATGCCTCGTTCTTCGACGTGGAAAACCCCGAGGGGCTCGCGGTCCGCGTGGAGGCGGTCAACAAGGCAGTGGCGGATATGATGTCGTGGTACGGCGACGAAGCGGGGGTTGTGGGAATTTTGGACGCCACCAACTCGACCAGAGTAAGAAGAGCGTGGATCTTGAAGCTTCTTCGCGAGAACCGCATCGAGCCGTTGTTCTTGGAAAGCTGGTGCGATGACTCGGAGCTCATTATGAATAACATCTTGGACGTGAAGACCACCTCTCCGGACTACGCTGGGAAGGCCCCTGACTTTGCCGTCTCTGACTTTTTGGCTAGAATCGCCAACTACGAAAAGGTGTACGAGACACTCGACATGGAAACGGATAAGGACTTGACGTTTATTAAGTTGATCAATGTCAACGCCCAAATCATCATCAATAAAATTGAAACCTACTTGGAATCCCGGATTGTCTACTACGTGATGAACCTACACATCAAGCCGCGGGCGATCTGGTTGTCCCGCCACGGTGAGTCTATGTACAACGTCAGCGGCCAGATTGGGGGCAACGCAGACTTGTCGCCACAGGGTTGGGCCTATGCCAAGAAATTGCCTCAGATTGTGGCGGACTCTGTCGGCCCTGGCGAGTTGACCGTTTGGACATCCACGTTGAACCGAACCCAACAAACAGCTTCCAACTTGCCGTTCAAGAAGCTCCAGTGGAAGGCATTGGATGAGTTGGATGCCGGCGCCTGTGACGGCTTGACGTACCAGCAGATTGCGGAGGACTTTCCTGAGGATTTCAAAGCTAGGGACGATGACAAGTACGAGTATAGGTATCCTGGTGGGGAGTCCTACAGAGACGTGGTGATTAGATTGGAACCGATCATCATGGAACTTGAGAAGAACGAGAATATCTTGATTGTGACCCACCAGGCGGTGTTGAGATGTATCTACGCCTACTTTATGAACATTCCGCAGGAGCAGAGTCCGTGGATGGATATTCCGTTGCACACGTTGATCAAGTTGGAGCCGCGCGCGTTCGGGACTATGGTGGAGAAAATCAAGGCGAATATCCCGGCTGTGAGCACGTACAAAGAGAAAGGGACGTTTGAGCTTGGGGTGGATGATGCCAAGGTGAATGACGTGAAGAATATCATCACCAGAGCGTAGCCAGCGTCAGCTATGCTCTCGATTTCTCTTGGGTGGGGGTACATACAGTGAATGTTACGAAATGTATAGGATGATCACTAGGAATTGTTTCAGAGGTCTGGCTTGTTTTAGCTAACTGGAAAAATACCGTCAATTAATTGGTCATAACCGGAACTAGGGTAACAACCTCTGGACCTAAAGTTGCATGAAAAAAAAAAAAGGACAAACGGAACGTTCTCCCTACCAGTCAGTCATTGTGCATATGCACTGCGGACAAGTGGTAGAGAAGGTACCTTTTGAGGGGGTTACTCCGACTTTGGTTACTGATAAAGTCTAATACAGGTACCGTATGTATCTTAGCTTTAGACCAAACCGTAAATCTGACTGGCTTTCTTACTCTACTTGTCATCGTAGGCCATTTATACCAATTCTGGATTCCATTGATGCATCGCTTCCAAACAGATAAGTTTCGGTCGCATGTGAGTTCAAGTGATCTCAGATGTATCGTAGCCATGCATTTTTGTCGAGGGAACGGAGCCAGAACATGCCATTTCTGGCACTACCTTCCCTAAATTCTCCGTAATGTACGCTTTTCTAAACCCAGGGTTTGCTCAGGCCCAAGCTACAAGCTTACACGCTATGGCCTTGGAACAATCAATTGAGAAATATTCCCCACGCAGGGTAGATCCTAACGGATCGTGATGAATTTTGTTAAAGCGCAAGGTCAAAACACAAATATCGGCTTTGTTTAATCCACCCTTGATTCGGATAAATATATTGTATTCCAGGATTAGAGCTTAATTCATTAATCTTCCGTTTCCTACTTCCTTTCAAGCGTCGAAGGCCTGTACGCAAGAATACTCGTCTATAATTGCCTATCTCAGTGGAATGACGACTTGGAAAAAGGGTTATTGGGCGGCCTGCAGTGGTGCGCGGGGTAAGGCGAGCTCCGTCTAGGAGTGGAATCAGATTTCCGTTCCGTGACGAGAGGCTGGAGTTTGTCCGGGAAACGACCTTTTGCAGTGAAGGCCAGAGACACTGCTCTTTCTGAGAAGAATAATTATGAGGCTGCAGAGCCGGGCGCATGAAACTGATTATCGTGGGTGCACGAAATGGATCATCGTTTGAGCCATATCACAAGAGGGCGCGACCAAGATCGGATTGTGCTTACAAATGCTAACAGAGCACGTGACGCCCTCGGTGGCACCTGGCGGGCCTCGGGTAAAGTACCGGGGGTTTCAACTCCGCAGCATGCGGTGACTCCCGGAGCTTTTACTCACCAACCATACCTCAGCATAGGAACAGAGACAGCTACTAGAGCCTGGTATATATATAATAGCACGAATATGCGTAGAAGGGTTTAGCCCTTTAGCAGCAATCCTAAATTGTCAATTATTAGTTAATCAAATCGTTTGTTCCTCTACCAGAGGGACGCGCAGTGCAGCCCCGGAGACGTCCCAACACCTGCCGCCAAAGTGGTACAGTATTTCCGGAAACGTAAAGGAAGAATCTATTACCGGGCATACCTCCTACATAATACGAGCTCGGAGCCGATCGGAGGCACGCACGGCAGCTACCCCGTACGATTAGGCGCGGTGGCTCCACAAGCGTGCGCTTACATAATCAAGTGATAACCGTGTAGCGATGAAGGAGACGGGCAAAAGTACTATACATATGAAAGGCAGAGAGCAATAAGGGGCGGCCTATGGTGTCTCGGTTTCGTGGCCGTGGAATCACCTCGTAGTTCTCCACCGTGGAACTTTAATGACCTCTGGCTATGTAAATACCAGCGTTGCGTTCGTTGCAGGACATGTCGCACCTCGGGCACACCCGATCTCGTTCGGGGGTGGAAAATTCCCCAGCATCTTGCTGGGGGTACATGTCCGTAGGAGGGGGTATAAATTAGTTGCAATTCGTCGTCCCGTTATCTTCTTCTCTCTTTTCTTTCCCCTTTCATATATTCTGTACATATATAACAAAATGGCTGCTACTCAAAAGATCAAGGTTAAGACCCCAATCGTCGAAATGGACGGTGATGAGATGACCAGAATCATCTGGGCGCTCATCAAGTCGGAGTTGATCTTGCCACACTTGGACGTCGACTTGAAGTACTACGACTTGGGGATCCAGTACCGTGACGAGACCAACGACCAGGTTACCTTGGACTCCGCCGAGGCCACCTTGAAGTACGGGGTTGCCGTCAAGTGTGCCACCATCACCCCAGACGAGCAGAGAGTAGAGGAGTTCAACTTGAAGAAGATGTGGCTTTCTCCAAACGGTACCATCAGAAATATCTTGGGTGGTACTGTCTTCCGCGAGCCAATCATCATCCCAAGAATTCCAAGAATCGTGCCACAATGGGAGAGGGAGATTATCATCGGCCGTCACTCCTTCGGTGATCAGTACAAGGCCACCGACGTTGTCATCCCAGGTGCCGGTTCCTTGAAGCTTGTCTACGAGCCAAAGGACGGTTCCCCGGCCCAGGAATTCAAGGTCTTTGACTACCCAACCAACGGTGGTGTCGCCCTCGCCATGTACAACACCACTGATTCCATTAGGGACTTTGCCCACGCCTCCTTCAAGGTTGCTATCCAGCGCAAGTTGCCATTGTACATGTCCACCAAGAACACCATTTTGAAGAAATACGACGGCCGGTTCAAGGACATCTTCCAGGAAATCTTCGAGGCCCAGTACAAGCCAGCGTTTGATGCTGCCGGGATTTGGTACGAGCACCGTTTGATCGACGACATGGTTGCCCAGATGTTAAAGTCCAAGGGTGGGTTCATCATCGCCATGAAGAACTACGACGGTGACGTGCAGTCCGACATTGTTGCCCAGGGGTTCGGGTCCTTGGGGTTGATGACCTCTGTCTTGATGACCCCAAATGGGAAGGCTTTCGAGTCCGAAGCCGCTCACGGCACCGTCACCAGACACTACAGACAGCACCAACAGGGTAAGGAGACCTCCACCAACTCCATTGCCTCTATCTTTGCCTGGTCCAGAGGGATTATCCAGAGAGGGAAGTTGGACGACACCCCAGACGTTGTCGCCTTCGGCCACGCCTTGGAAAAGGCCACCACCGACACCGTCCAGGAAGACGGGATCATGACTAAGGATTTGGCTTTGGCTGCTGGTAAGACTGAAAGATCCGCTTACGTCACCACCGAAGAGTTTATCTCCGCCGTTGCCAAGCGCTTGAACAACACCTTGGCCAAGTAAGCGTGCTATTTTCTTCACTTCTCGTTGCTCGGACAACAAATCACACATTTATATGGACAAACTGTAGGCTAGACTGAATGTAGCGTTCGAGGCATATCGGCAGTAATCCGAGGAATTCATGTAACAGTGAACAATTAATGTGAGGCTGATGGATGACGAGAGTTCAGTGTAAAAGAAACATGTCTGGACTCATGTTTTGCCACCTGATGCACGGAATTGGACGTTTGGATTATGCCACGGATAAACATGGCATTGAGCAGTGTAGTTTACAGAGACTTCTGTAGGCTTAAAGCCATCTGCGCCTAGGACCGGAATAATCTAGAGAGTCTAGATCAGCTAAACAAACTTTTAGAAATATCAACGCCATCTCAGAGTTTTCCAGTGTCATCTGACAATGTTGGGACTATATTTGGAGCAGCTGCTTGTGGTGACACACATAATAGGAATCTCATTTTCTGAAATTGAAATTGAAATGGGTCAAGTCAGTAATTATGGTATGGAAACTTTAACCATGGTGCATATGTAGACCCACGCAAAGTTATTGTGAAAAAAAAAAGAAGCAAAAAGAAATGACATAACAGAAGTTGAGCTCACAGTCACTTTCTGACTGAGCAACTTTTGATACAGAAGGCCCGGTAAATGTATTCTCCCGGAGAAGAATCGGATTCATTTACTCATCTTGTGATATCCACGGAATTAGTAGCCAGACCGAAATGGAAATGCTTAACTCACGTGATCTAAGAAAAGGAGGCAGCCTGTATGGAAGCATCCTTTTTTGGAACTTCAACTCCAATGATTCTCCATGGAAACGATTGGAGGATCGACCAGAGGATGACTATTGACCAATAGGAGCTAAAAAATGACACGGACAGGAATCGAACCTGCAGCCCTTCGATTTGGAATCGAAAGCTCTACCATTGAGCCACCGCATCTTTGTCAAAGGAAAACGGTTAAAGCCTTCCGATGTTCGGAGTTCCTAAGTTGAACTCCTGACTTTTGATAACTAAGCATACAGATATTAAGCATACAGTCTTATAATTATTTCACGCAGTTAGGAGGTGGGCGATTTATCTACTCAGAGGTGTATGAATCCGAAACCTGAAGAAAGCTGACTGGAGATTTATTTTCCACTCGATTTGTGCTTGAAGCCACTTTCTCAAGCAGGCAGAGAATGTAAACAAAGGTCAATCCTCTAGGAAATATAATATCGAGTCTAATATGGTCATAAGCCGTTCCTTAATATTATTATGCAAGTTTTAGCATTATTATATCGGTTTGCCGTCCAATCAGAATCCACAACGATTAATGTGGACGCCCCTCTCCATGCAAGAGACACTATCAGTCCCTCCAGAATCCTTGCCTCTCTTTTAGTGACTTACATGCAGAACTTACAAGATAATAAAGCGGTATTGTACTAGCCATTGTAATTTTCTTGGTGAAAATTTACCGGTTTTTGCGCATCACGCTTATCTTCCCCTGCGGCGCCAACGCTCGCTCGGCTCCACCCCCACCAGACGCACGTTCAATGGCCGTGCGGAAGTTTTTAGCGAGGACATTTTCACTCACCACTGGGTTTGATTTACAACAAAGCGCGGAACAAGACAAGCCACCATCACCAAGAAGGGCTCACCATTGCCATTCAAAGTAATCGAGTTCATTTCAGACCTGATTTACCACTGATTTGGGTTTAAACGTCCAGCTTCAATTCTATCCAGACCATACTTACAGCTGGGTTGGAGGTCACCTAACGTATCGCCAAACCTTCCCAGTCCGCATTCCAAGCTACGCCGGCCTACTCAGCTCTGACCTATTTATTACATCTTTGGCCTGTCTTACAACTGCAGATCCGAGGTATTCGCCGTATAGAGTCGTTGCACCCAAGGCCTTCCAATCGAATCTTAGAATTTTGCCTGCTCAGCTCGTTCATCCACATTGGTTGATTTACCAAAAATCCCATCTTTACTTTTGTCAAACTGGCATTCATCTTAATTCTTGTTTTTAATTCAATTCGAAGCATCACCATTTCTGGCTTATTTATCCAAGTTAGCCATTCCACCCATACAAACAACCTATTCCGGTCTATTCGTATACACTAGTCGATATCCCATCTTCTCTCTTTCCATTGGCCACGCTCTAGTTGATTATTCAGTTCTCTTGCAGTTTTCTCCATGCCCCCTCGCAAACGGAGCTTTAGCGGTTGCTGGACGTGTCGTGCGCGCAAGATCAAGTGCGGTCTCGAGAAGCCGGTATGTGTGCGTTGTGTGAGGGCGAATCTCACATGTGCCGGTTACGGTATCAAGCTCCGCTGGGCAAAACCGCTCGCCATCTGCGAAGACACGAACGCTCTCATTAATGCCACCGATGGTGTCGACGAGGAAAGCTCTCAACGGCGAAATGTTGAGTTTGTCGTCTTTCCCCCAGACCAGGTATACCGCATGTTTAGCGAGGTGGATGAGGTTCTTGCCGCCACTACCGACGTTGTATGGACAGATGTCCCATCGCGCAGTGACGGGACAAAATGGTACCGGGCGGGGCCATTCGGAGTGTTGAATATGAATCCGCTCAAAAGGCGGAATGATGAAGTATTGTTTAAGAAGCCGAAGGTTCCAAAGCGAGCGACAGAGGAAACCCGTGACTCACAAACCGAATTTGATTCGCAGTCCGGCCCGCGCGGATACGGTAGTCGAGTGCTACCACATCCGGTCCCCAACTCGCCGCATTCAACGTTTCTCAACCACCTCATGTCGCCCAGCGCGATCTACACCCACATCGTCACCAACCCCGAGGTTTCCCTCCCGCCACAGCTGTTCAACGCGTTTAGCACACCTGCGAGCTCGCTCAGTAACCGAATTGAGTTCGACTCCGACTCGGACGGCAACATCGAGGACGAGTCGAACAAGAGCTCCGCTTGGATCCATCGCGACGTGGTGGCCTCCGCGGAACTCACCGTCAAAGCCATGATGGGCCTCAACTACGAGTTCAACCCGGCCACCAGCGACCCTCAGGTCTACTTCATTGAAAAGCTCTTTCCGAATTATTACCGAGCCATTCCGCTTCACCGGACGTTCTTCACCGACCCCGCGCACGACGAACAGCAACTCCACTTGAAGGTTCTCATGCACCGTGTTCCGGTGCCGAGTTTCCAATTACCCGGATCCGAGCGCGGCTCGGTAGGAGTCAGCCAGGCTTCGTACTCAATGGCGATTGGGCCGGTCTTCCGTCGACTCGTGAACTTCTTCACCACCTCTGCAGACCTCTTTATGGTGCTCACATTTCTGGGAAATATCTGGGAGTCGTACGTGTTACCGTTGGTCCACCAAATTATCGGCGAGACACTCACGTTCGACAGCCTTGTGGCTACCGAAGACATGCTTCTTAAGCACTGTCTTCTCAACCAGGTCTTGTGTATTTCATCCCTTGCGTATCTGAAAGTACCGAGCGTGGAAATATCCGCGGATGAGCGGGACTTCTACCTTCGTCTCAGCATCCGGCTCCGCAACTTGGCATACAAACAGCTTTCACTGATAGTCGACGAACCGACAAAAATAGCAGCCGGGAGTTGGGGACCGGAACGTGACGCCCCGTATAAGGAGATGTTGTTGTTGGCGTTGATGCTCCAGATACGTTTGGATAATCTGTTCGGAATCTTTGACAACTTCAATAGGTATTTTGAACGGTGCGAAGGCCTCGTGGGAGGCGCGTATAACACCGGTCACGGCTCGGTCCTTGATCAACCTCTCGGTATCCGTTCTGTATCAGGGCAGACTCGGCCGGTATCAGGTCCCCACGCCGGCATCGCGAATAAGGAGCTCCTCATGCTTTACCGGACGATGATGATCTTCTTCGAGTCGACACGCGCGGTGGACTCGCACTTCCAAATTGACGACCGCAATTTGTACCAGGACATCACGCCGCAGTACAACATGTTACGTGATGTGTACGAGGCGTTGGTTGACAATAGCGGGTCGGGCGTTTTGGAGGAGCGGGATTTTATCCGCATCGACAAAGGTGAGTCGAGAGACAAGCGTGTTGCGAGTACGGAAGAGCGCGTGCGAACGATGGACAAGTCGCGCACGGAAAGTCGAATGGGCATTGGGCATGACTCGCCCACACAAACAGGCCTAGACAGGCCAGCCAAACCCCTCTCCAAACCCTTCCGCTCGGTTCTCGATCGCTCGAAGCCTTACACCCTCCCTGACGTATCCAAAGTCACCCACAGCTCCTACACCCCTTCGATCGCTGTTAGCTTCACCCACACTAGCTCCGACGCCGATTCGGACTCGGACTCAGACTCCGGCTACCCACAGGTGATCATCTCTCTTGACCAGTCGCATTCCAGCACTCTGAAAACTATCATCACCGTTATACGCGACACTGCCAAACCGCAACTAGTGGAAATCCCGGCGGAATACGGAAAGATACCGCCAACAGTGGACGGAGAGCCCGCCGTTAACCTCATGTACGGAATCCCAGCGTCGCTTATGGTGCTACTCAGCCGAATCACCAATGTGGCGAACCACCGCTACACGTTTGACCGCCGCCGTGTGTTTCCGCGAAACTTCCCCAAGATCTGCGCCGACATGGAGGACGAGCTCTTCAACTGGAAACTCAACTGGCGCTTGTACGACCTGGTGTACGATCCGAAGACGGACCAGCGCGAGAAGAAGTTTATTCTGGGCTTCCACAAGGCAATCTATCACAATATTGTGTCGTTCTATCACGGACTAGTGGTGTTTTTTCTGCGCTTGATCAAGGACACACCGCCGCGCTTGCTCCAGGATCACGTCATGGCGTGTTTAGATAACATGGAGATGTTGCGGGAGCTTGAAAGCGAGACGTGCCATCTCCAGCCGCTATTCTGGCAATATTTCATTTGTGGGTGCGATGCGACGGATCCGGAGATCCAGGATAGGTATTCGCTGTGGTTTAAGAACTATGATATGTTGACCAATCATTGGCGGGCGAAGCAGGTGATGTTTGAGGTGTGGCAGAGGAGAGGAGAGGGAGATGAAAATATTTGCTGGATTGATATTGTGAAGGACTGGAATTGGGTGTTGTTCTTTGGGTAGAGAAGCCAAGTGAAGGGAAATGATTCCACCGTAATACAAAAGCCATCAAGGTCTAATTTTTTAGTCGAGTTATACTACAATTGGCAATTTCCGATAAAAGGCTATAACTATTTGAGCATAGCTGTAGAATGACAATTAGATATCTTTCAGCAGTTCAGTATCGTATTCTGCTAATACTTACCGTATTGTTTCTGGAATATCCAACATTTATATCTCTGTCGGTGTCTTTGGTCCCTTCCGTCCGCGAATAATGCTTAAGGAATTGTTTAGAGCTAATTAGTCGAATCCCAAAGGTGAAATTCAAGCTTTTATCTCTATTTCACTCAACGAAGTATTATCTAAGGTATTTGGCCTTATGTAATTTGCTCTGGCATCAGTCACTCCTCGTGGAATAAACCTTAGCTGAACCTGCAAGAATGCCCTAAGAAAAGCGTATGTGAGATCCTGCATATGCACTGAAACGTCCTACCCCAGGTTTTCAAGACATCGGTTCAAGATAGCCTCGCTGGGACCTTCAAGCTCAATTAAAAGCTATATAACAAGTCTACTATACTCCTTGCTCCACACCCATATCCCCTTACTCATTATACATGATCATGGGAATAATCTATCTATTGACCTCTCCTTGATCAAGGAATGTGCCGTTGGTAACCGTTCTTCCGGTGCCTTCGAACATAGAGCCATCATGTCGACCGCGGGAATTCTATACACCACTAGGCTCACTGCTGTTAACAGATGATGCTCGTCAGGCTTAATGGCCGTCAGTAATATCGCCAACAAGATTTTTTCCAGCCAGATCAGCTGTGCTTTAGCTAGCGGTGTTGAGTCCATGACTCGTGCCTTCGGTCCAGACTTGACCCCATCCTTCTCTGATCAGGTCAACACTCACCCAGAGGGTGTCAAGGTCAATATCCAGACGGATGGCACCAACGAAATCGTTGCGGAAAAGTACAGCCTTAGCCGCAGAGCCCACGATGAGTTTGTTACTATTTCCTACCAGAGATCCCTGAACTCTGTCAAAAACGGTTTACTTAGGGAAAAAAATCATCCCCGTCATAGTTCAGTACAAAGAGGGCGATGTTACCCGGATCATTTTTGTTGACACTGATGAAGGTGTACGTAGAAATGTCACTGTTGACTCCCTCGGGAAGATCAAGACTGCCTTCAAGAAGGATAGTTGATGGCCGGCGAGATTGATGTCACCTCCATGTGCATTGGTACCGGTATGGGTGCCACGGCTGTCTTCGTCAAGGAATGAAGTGTTTGAGGTATATTTACATAGCCCGATATGCTGAACGCATCTTTTTTTTAATATATAAGGGCCAGAAATATTGGCAATCTCTTCCATACCAACTTTTGGTGCGCTATAACCTTTTAGAGAATGAGTTCCTGCCTCCGTCAGCCTGAGAGATTGTCTAAAAACTCTAATAGAAAGGAGATTTAGCATTCAAGATGTTTGCCTATCGGTTTCAGGTAGTTGGATGCGCCTTGGATTCTGCTGCTTGAACTACTCACCCCTCCGTTATTTTTCCTATTCGATCTGGTTTGGTTGGATCCTACCCGATGTTATATCATTGGATATGGACACACCGCTTAGAGGTGACTATCTAGCATATTATCAGTAGTATTTCAGGTCTTGACAGACTGGTATGCAAACATCTCGAATGCTAAATCTCCTTTCCAATGGAAGTCGAGCCTCCTTAGCGAATATTAGGGCCATTTTCTCTCGTCAGCTACGTAGAGACAACACTAAGATAGTACTATCTAAGATAAATGCTACAGTATGCGTATTCAGCATGACCGCTGTTTACATCCATAAGACGCCTTGAGTTTGACCAAAATACACGAGAACTTCATTAGACACCCGGTAGTAGTTAATTCTTTGGCGAGAATTCTCTTTAAATATCTGAGCCTAGAAATGTTTCGGGTCTCATGTAGACACCGCCGCACCCGATAAAGTAAGCATAAAACTGACACGTGATAACCATGAAAATGCACACCGTTTCCGGTAGGGTCAAGACCGTTACAAGTACAAGAAATGCGCATGTCCATGATTTTGTAATACATCTATTGTGACCAGCACCTTCAGCTGGCAAGAGCTATATGGGATATTAGGATAAATTATGCAGATAGAGAAAAGGGACGGTGCTTCAGTGAGTGTGGTATTTGTCAGCATGCACATTGACTCGATACCAACTTTCTCGAACCTTCTGCAAACGGCGATGAGTTTCTTGACCGGGCCCGATCTACTGCTACACACCACAAAGCTTAGAGACAAGTGTGATGGGTGGATGATCCAGGTCTCAACGGGGCCTTCTGATTTGTTCCCTCGCCTAATCTCCGGTGCTCCCTGTGAGACGTCACGCGCGATCACTCCCCCATAAGCCCGCATGCGCTTAGCGCTGGCCGAAACCCGCCCCGGAGCTCGCTTGTCACCAGCCACCTCAGCCATAATATTTCCGTCGCTGCGCCTGCCTCGGCTCCGTTTAGAATCCGAAGCTTAATTGAAGACACAAGATCAGCACCTCTACGTCCGCATTCTGAGCTCTGAGTGCCAACTTTTTATTATCCAATTAATGAATCATAAGTAGCCTCTTTCTGTGATGGTTGCTTGCAGTGAAAACGTCAGGTGCGACTCGCAGAGCCCGCTATCTCCCTTACGTTTGATCGCTGCCTGGAATTAAGCGGGGCCATGCACGTGCTCTTCACCACCGTGAGAAATCACTGGGCAGGGCTTACGCTCTCTACTGTATTTTACCAACCGTATAGATTATTATTATAATGTATATATCCACTGTTTAAATTCCCGCCAACAGGTATACCTTTCCCCCCAAGGTTCCCGTAGTCCTAGCTGCCTGTATCTTTGCTACTCGAGCATGTGAAAGAAATCCTGCACGCCCCAGGTTTAGGTTCCCCCGCGCCCTGCCGAAAAAAGCAAAGTGACAACCATTAGGAAATCACTATATAATGGACACCGCCGCCGCGTTCTGCTTTATACTTTTCGCCTTCTCGCTCATCACTCACACACTCACAATGGAAAGATTAACCCAATTAGCATCGCACTTAACCACCGCCAAGGGCGTCAGTGCAATCAAGCAGAAGAACGCTGACGATGTTGTCATTGTTGCCGCCTACAGAACCGCCTTGACCAAGGGTGGTAAGGGCTTGTTCAAGGACACTGCCTCCGAGGACTTGTTGATCGGGCTTGTCAAGGGCTTGCTCGCCAAGACCCCTAACTTTGACCCAAAGTTGATCGAAGACGTTGCAATCGGTAACGTTTTGAACGGTGGTGCTGGTGCCTTTGAGCACAGAGCCGCCATGTTGGCTGCCGGTATCCCATACTCTGCCGCGTTCCTTGCCATCAACAGACAGTGCTCGTCTGGTTTGATTGCCGTCAACGATATTGCCAACAAGATCTTGACCGGCCAGATCGACGTCGGTTTAGCGGGTGGTGTCGAGTCCATGTCCAAGAACTACGGCCCTAAGAACGCCCCACAGTTCTCTGACCTCTTGCTCCGTGACAAGGAAGCGGTCAAGTGCGGTATCCCAATGGGGATCACCAACGAAAACGTTGCTGAAAAGTACACCATTGACCGTGCCACTCAGGACGCTTTCGCGGCCGCCTCGTACAACAAGGCTGAGAGAGCTGTCTCCCAGGGCTTATTCAAGGACGAGATTATCCCGCTTCAGGTTACCATCGAGGTCGATAACGACTCCGAAGATGATGAAGCTGATGACACCATCAAGAAGACTGTTACTGTCGACACCGACGAGGGTCCACGGGCCGGTGTCACCGCGGCCTCTCTCGGGAAGATTAAGGCAGCCTTCAAGAAGGACGGTACCACTCACGCCGGTAATGCTTCCCAGATCTCCGACGGTGCCGGTGCCGTCTTATTGATGCGCCGTTCCGTCGCCATCAAGCACGGCTTGCCAATTGTCGGGAAGTACGTCGCCACTTCTGCCGTTGGTGTTCCACCTGAGATTATGGGTGTCGGTCCAGCCTACGCCATTCCACATGTTCTTGCTCAGGCCGGGATCTCCACCTCCGACGTTGCCGTCTACGAGATCAACGAGGCCTTTGCCGCCCAGGCTTTGTTCTGTATCGAACACTTGGGCTTGGACAAGTCCAAGGTTAACCCACGCGGTGGTGCCATCGCCTTGGGTCACCCATTGGGTGCCACCGGTGCCAGACAGATTGCGACCATCTTGAGAGAGTTGAAGACCGGCGAGATTGGTGTTACCTCCATGTGTATTGGTACCGGTATGGGTGCCGCTGCTGTGTTTGTTAAGGAATAGTGCATAGCATGAGCCCGAGCCGGGATAGCTTGTGAATTTTTAATTCTGTGTATATCATTTTGTTTAATAACCAGCTGTGCTGGAGAAATAGCAAGGTTGTAGGTGGGTACGTCATATGAGATTGAATGGATGGTAATTCATGTTCTCTCAATGAATAGAGTCACTAGTAAAAGGATACGGAGGGGTTTTCAAGAGATTGACATCACATGTGATATGACTAGCCATATAAATATCTCAACGCTATCAACCGTGGGTGTCAGGTCTACATACAAGTACGTGCCGCAGCCTAGAATACGATAATAGTGTTTGTAGAAAAATCATGGTTGTTTCAGAAGGAAATAGATCTATAGCACCTCTAGCACTGCAATATAGCCCCAATTTGATCTATATTGAAGACGCATTCCAACCCGATAGAGTGATTTCGCTCAGGATAAAACCTGGAACGCATCACGTGTCATAACCTAGTAAGCCATAAAACTATTACATGAAATACATCTTCGACTCGTTTCCGAAGGAAACGTATCAATTGACCCGGCTTAAAAGATAAATTCTCTGCCCGGCACTCTCAAGGACCCAACTCTTACGCCCAGAGATTAGTATTTTTTATTTTTATCTAAGCTGCCTCCGGAGGCCTACTTCGGCACCAAGGGTTTCCAGTCGTTGAGCGAAACAGGAATGCTGGGGCTCGGAGCTTCTGCTTCGGCCATTTTCACCAGAACTAAGCTGCTCGGCTTCTTCGGCACGATTGGCGCAAACTTTGCAGCTTGCGGCTTCAGAGCCGAGGTAACGGAAGCAACCGAAGAGGCTCTGCTCAACAGAGAGGTGGTTCGTGGAGGGGGCGGGGTCGGCGTCGCGGTGCGCGACCTCGCTTGCAACGGAACGTCAGAGAAACCCGGCGGAAGCTTTGAGGATGGTGTCAGGGCTGGAGGAGCAACCCTCCGAGGAGCAGGCGCCGGTGGCCGCACCCGTGCGAGTTGGGGAGTGGTAGACGAAGTTATGACAGGCTGCAAGGGAGCCCTCGCGTTTTCTTCTAAAATCGACGCATTCGTTGGCTGTAAAGGAGGAGTCTTGATATTCGACGGCTGCAACACAGCAAAACTGGATGGTGCCACATTCGACTGCGGTAACGGGTTTCGTTTAGGCAACTTTGGTGGGATGTCAGCTGACTGGCCACGTCTCGGCGGAGGAGCCGGAGGGTCAAGGTCAATCAAGGAGGATTGCGATGGCTGGGTGGACAGTGCACTCGATTGAGAGCTTACATCGTCATCCAAGAGCGAAAGGCTGCTACTTTCAGTCAGCTTGAATTGCGTATACAATTGCTGCATCATCGCCTGCCTGACCGAGTGGTCCACGAAGCGCACCTGGCAGCCGAACGTCCCGTACACCGGCTTGTGGTCGCTGAACTTCACCTCCATTACACAGTTGTAGTTCATCTGATGCAAGACCTTGCCTCTCGACAAGATTCGATCAGTCCACGACGGTACCCGCTGCTTCTCAGAAGTGTCGTACACAGAGGTGCCCCTATCATACTTGTAGGTAGGGGGAAAGCTGATCTGACGCTCCAGGAAGCCCTTGAAGGCGCCGCCGCGCGCGTTCATGTCGCGCTTCAACTGGTCGTGGCTTATCAACGCAGACCAGTCGGCCTGAGCCACGCGTTGGCGCACCTCGCTGTTTTCCAACCCAATCCGGTAGTTCAAGTCTCCCAACCAGACCACCGCGTCGTGGTCCGCAATCTGACGGTTGCGGTTGAAGCGCAAGCCCAGCCAGATGTTGCTATAGTCGTTGGAGCGCTCATCAACAGCCGTGACACCCGCTGCCAAATGACAGTTCACGAAGCAGAAGGTGGTCTCGCCATAGGTGAAGCGGATCGCGCAGCCTCCTTTGTTGCCGCCCATGCCCCCAAGCCCCGTCTTTTTGGACGCCCCCTCGACCTGCGTCACGTGTGCGAGCTTGTTTGCCTGCACGTAGAGGAGAATCGACATGGACACCATCGTTTCCGTCCGCAAAAGCGTGTATTTTCCCTGGTTGTTAAGCGTTTCCCCTACAAGCGCCTCCCAGTAGCTCGCATTGGACGCGCTGGGGGTCCCGGAAATGAAGTTCCCAGCCGTGAGCGGAATGATTTCTTGCAACCCTAGCACGTACATATCTGGCAAAAGGCCGGCGTTTTCGTCGGGAAAGAGCCATTCGGTCAAGTCATCCGCGGTGGCCAACCCGTTCACATTATAGGTCCCGGTAAAGACTGTGGCCTTGTCATAGGTGGTGAACTTTCCTTCCTCCTGGACAAGCTTGCTCGCCACAAAGTCCGCCGTTGGGTCGTAGATCTGAACTGGCATCTGATCCGCGTTTCTTCCAAGCAACGTGTCGATCGTCACCTGAGTGCCCTTGTCAACAAAGTTGTTGATGTACATTCTAGAAACCGACTTGGTCATGTCACTCAAAGCCCCGGCAAACGACATTTTACCGTTGCGGGTGAAGCTCGACTTTAATGCATTGGTTCCCGTATAGATCTGCGAGATCTGGTCGCCGTGGTCGGCCCAGAGCGTGCCGTGCTTTGTAAATAAGTCTGCATCCGTGTTCTTGATGCGATGGTCTTGTAAAAACATGTTGAGACAGGCGGTGGAGAGCACCTGCTGGATCAAGTTCGTGCGGTCAAGACAGTCGAGACAGTTTGTGCGGAAGATCCCCGCCTGTTGCGACGCCACACGCCCGCTGTTGAAGTCGTACGAAAAGTAGCCGTTCTCGAAAAGGCTGTTCTGTACCAACGGAAGGATACGCGACGCTTGACTGTAGCCGTTTTTGGCTGTTTCTTGGTGGAAGTCAAACTCACAGAGGGCAAGGTCGGAGCCTTTATGGGCCTTTAAATGTTCGGCGTAGCGTTTAGTCAAGCCGATCTCCGACAGTCTGGTCGAGAGGAGGTTGATGATGTGCACCGGGCCGTACTTTTCCGTCAAACGCGCAAAGTGGCGGTCAAAAACCGGTTGGGTGGCCTCCACCGACCGGGTGATGGTCACCTTTGGCGTGATGAGCGTGGTGTCTTGCTCCCAGAAGATGGGCACACTTCCGCGGATCTCAGTGAATGCGTAGAGAACCTTGTCCGTGTAGAGAATAAACTCTGTCTCCACAAAGTTGGCCACATATCCTTCGTCGTCGATACCGCGCGCGTTGAACCGCGTCCCCGCGCGTTTCCACGACTGCTTTGAGATCATCGTCACGGAGCAGCGCAACTCCTTGAGGTACGTTTGGAAGGTTTCGGCAAAGCCTCTAATGACAGTGGTGAGAAAGCCGTTGGCTTCCAAGACAAGGCGCTGCTCAGGCTCCATCGCGTTGCGAAACTTCACCATATCCTCCATCATGAACGAGTTCCACATAAACTCTGTCTGGCAGCCGTCAAACCAGGACAGCGCGGTGTGGGCGACATCTACCCCCCGGTGCTGCAAAACGCTCGTCAAATCAAAGTCTGTGGAGTACAAAAACGACCCATTACAGAGTAACTTGCGCAACTCGTAGCACGGATGCGGCGTTCTCTCAGCGTATTCCGTCGATTCGTAGTCTTGCTGAGTAATTAAAGGGTATCCTGTCGCATCCAACGCCACGTAATCCCATTTGGGGTTGTTCACACTCACAAATTCCACGCCGTGGATCTTGTGCACGGTCTCGCGTGGCAACGGGCGCGCGGCATTGCTCTTCCCGGTGATCACCAGAAGAAAAACGTCGTTTTCGACGTTGATCAAGCCAAGGAAGCCGTGGGCCGGGGCCTCAAGGAGCAAACGGAACTTCTGACTCGCAAACGCCTCGTTGGCGACAAATTCCACCGCACACCGCGACGCCGCGTCCCGCGCGAGATGGCGGAAAAGAAGCGTGTGGGTCTCCGATTGGAGGGCGAGTGTCCGCGGATTTTGTTTCACGAGAACCCTCATAGCAAAGAATTAGTGGGAATGCAAAGAGATAGGAGAAAAATGATGGGAGCAGTAAAATGTGATTTTGATCAGTGGGCGCGTGGCAATGTTCGATACGTGCGCGGACCAAAGAAGTAGGCGGAGGCTGGGCAAACGGTCAGCGTATCAATATGAGAGATAAATATTTACTGAAACGTCAGTGAACTAAGGTATGGTTTGTATACGCTAAATTAACTGTTGAGAATTTATGAAGGAGTAACCTAGATGGGGGTGTGAGTGTGATTTCATTGAAAAGCCGCGGCGCGATACCGGCGTAAGCGGCTTGGCCGAGGTGGAATCGTTGGACCGAAATGGCGAGCGGGATGGTGTCAAAAGACAGAGTTTATCAGAATGGTGGCCCTGTAGTGTGGAAGGTTGGGAGAAGTAGAGCTAGTTCATTTAGTATTCTGATTTTCGTATTGAATTTAATAAATCTTGGAGATTACGTTCTATAATGGCTGAGTAATCGCATTAGCCTCGCTAGAAATTGTAGCCCTGGGAGAGGTATGGGTTGGAATTGGTACAAAATTTATATTACTGGCAATATACGAGTAATTATACGTGAAGTTAAAGGTTTGCTGGGTCAGGTAATTCCTCTACAAGCCCAATGCCAGTTCGGAGACAACAACTGTAAATTTAGTCTGCGAATACTCTGGGGAACGATATCGTATTCAGCTTATAAATACTTTGGGAAACGATAGCGTATTTACAGCTAATCTAAAATCACTTACAGAAAAGCTTTCAATTCTGGGGGTATGCTTGCTACACTTCCATCTGAGTCAAAGCACCAGATAGATACAAGGCCACAGACATCTATTTAGATGTTCCTTGGTTCCATAAATCAAAATTTCATGTATTTGATGCAAAGAAAGATCATGTATTTACATAACTCCGAGTAGGCTCGACAGATTGGAACGATGCTTTCGTCCTGGTGTCCCTAACATTAAGTCGTCTGCCACAGCATCGAAAACTGGTATAACTTGGTGAAACTAACCACTCTGCTGGTATCCCCGTGCTCTTCAAGTATTTTAGAGCCATGTTCACTGGTAATACGGCTTAGTTGTCGAACTCCTCCATGCATTCCACGATGGTCTTCAAGTTCTCAATCACGTTACTGATGGCGACTCGGATAACCCTATCGCTGAGACCCTTGAACACAATTGATAGCTGCGTGTCTTTCGTGCTGTATTCAACCGTAATCTCATTTGGTTTCAAGATCGGATCTGGCGACAAGGTGTTTAAAGCAATGGTGGCCTGTCTGGTAGTGATGAACGGGACATCTAACTGGCTATAACCGGGGGGTTAGTATTGGAACAAGACTTGACGGATTTATGGGTTGGACTTACAAAATGTAGTCTAAAGAAGCCATGACAGGGTTTGGCTAGAGACGCTCTAACAAAAAAGTGAACAGCAACAAACTTGGGTCTCTTTTTTTTTAGGAAAGATTTGTTTTACAGGGTGCAGGTCAAGCACTCATCCATACTGAGAAACGGTCACTTATGTCAGGTAAATAGATATTATGGTATATATGACATTTGGAGAGGTGGATCCAACGTTAGATATAATAAAACAAAAGGGGCAGGTAAATTTTATGGAAAGCGAGAAAATGGGTCGGGCTTGAACGGCTCCAAAATACATACTACCGAAGCGTCAACCCTACTCTTAGCTCAACTTATAAACTAGGAACGGTCTTGCCCAAAACATTTGGCATAGAGGTTTATATTTCATCATGCCAACCAGGTTCCGTAACACTGACAGTGAATTAGTGAGTCAGCCTAAACGGCCCTATAACGGATATGGTGTACCGACGCGCATAGTGCATATGCGCTGCTCTTTGTGGAACGTCCCACATGTAGCTCAGTACAGATTCGATGTGCAGTCAGTCAACTCGTGGGATAGCCATTTCAGAGGCTTTGAAGGCTTCAGCTACGTGCCAAATACAATATAGTACGCAAAACCTCGCTATCTTGACTGGATTGAAGAATTACCTTCCATTTAGCTACTGAATCCCAAGCTACAAATATTGCTACATCAATACGCACCCTCCACAAGTCTGTTGGACCAGATTCTCTCGATGGATCTCCCATACACCTTTTCGGGATGGCATCCCTCCAGCTGGTCTATCGAGCTATTTTATTTGAAATCCAGCGCCTGCGGAAAGTACTCCCAGACACACATTAATCAATTGGTTAAGGATTACTTGTCTTGCTTGCTCCACTACAAGTCAGCCCTCTCATCCAGCTCCCCAGATGTCTCCAGAATGTTTTTACAGCGAGACGTGTTGCTCCGGTCACCGGACTGGTACTTGTCGGGAATTCTCAACACTGGCGATCGATTCATTCTTTCTAATAATGAAACGTTAGTATCGATCGTGTCAGCGCTCAACTACTTCAAAACTGTCTTTCAACCTTCGGGAGATGTGCGGGATAGTGTGTTTATTGATAAATTAAACACGGAATCGTACTGGCCCCGCGATGAGGAAGTGTGCAATTTGACACGCCACTTTCCTCAGTTGAGCTCTGTGTTGCCGATTGACAACATCCTAGATAAGATTGACACCATGTTGGAAACCTTTGAGACGGATGTGGAGAAATTTTGCAGGAGCATGGGATGGGTATTAATGTTTGGTCATGACTTTAAGCACCCGCCCTACCGATTGCAACTGAACGCTGTGGACGAGAATCTCTCCAGGAAACAGTTTGAGGCGGAAGCGGCGCTTGGGGGCACGATTTCTCCCCTTGACGGTGGTTCGAAGTTCAAGCCCTCCCGGAAACGGCCAGTCTCCGACACCGATTTTGATGAGTATCCATATACCAAAAGACTGCAGCTCTGCCCCGTATAGCCGGGCTTGCGGCATAACGCCTTTGCAGCCGGATTCAAAGTTATTCCTTATGAATATTCCCCCATGTGACACATGATATACTAATCACTTGAAATCACAAACTACAAGTATATTCTTAACAATTAATACATTATAACCAGTTAATAGTGCTAGAGAGTAAAAATAAGCAACAACGAAACAAACAAAACAGAAAAGCCAGCTTTTCCAAACCTAGAGATTCTCATACGACGGAATGTCCAAATGGAAGAATGGAGTGCTGGTGGCGGTAACTGCAACGTAGGCCAACAAAGCTTCGTCGTCACTCACGGCATTGCCACGGGACTCGACATACTCAGTACCAATATTGAAGTAGTTGTGCTCCCTCACGGAGTTGTTCTCATCGGAGCGTTTCGCAACATCAGCACCACCGTGACCCCCGCTCGGAAGTACGGCATCGGCAGAACCGAACCCAGAGTGGACCAAACCGCGTCTGATCCACGGAGACAAGATCCCAGAAAAGTGAAACTCCACGTCTCTGTCAGCGTATCTATCAGCAAGTTTCTTCAAGTCCACAAGCGCCTGTAAACCAGTAGCATCGATCTGGGTAACGGCCGAAAAGTCAAAGTGTATTATACGCAAGAGCGGTCTAGTGTCGGCCAAGGCAGCTTCGTAATCTGCTTGCAAATGTTCCTCGGCGGTCTTCTTCTTGAACTTGGAGAATGGCAACCACGAAAAGTCAAGCGGAGCTGGGTCGTTCCACGGTCTATCGCCCGCAGAACTAGCGGAGTACGGCTTACCTCTTCTGGTGGTGGATTTCAACTCGCGAGTAACTGCGTCGATCTGGCGAGAGGCGTTAGGGTAGCTGAACGACTCAAGTGGCTTAAAGACAAGAACACCTGGCGGTGGAGGGATAATGTTGAGCTGGTTGTTGACGTTTCTCTGGGTGAAAGGCAACCATCTGGTGTGGAACTTGACACTCGGTGGCAACGAGTTGATGGAGGTATGCGGGTGCAGCAAGGAGCTAGCATCCACTCCCTTTTCCTTGCCCTTGATCTTGGTAATCTGCTTGTCAATAGAGTCGACACTGTCAGATTCGTTGGAGGAAGCGGCAACCTCGGTAGGAGGTTGGTCAATAACCGCATCCACAACCTCGGCGATTCTGACTCTGCCCAAAAACTCGCCTCTTGGCTTGGCAATTCTGAACAATAAAACAGCACAAGACGCACACATCGCAAAGTAAATACCACCCTCGATGGAGACAAACACGGTGAGGATCACTGCAATGATAAAGATCCCACCGTCAATAGGCGCGACCTTCCAGAACTGCCAGGTGGTCTGGTAGTTGCTCATCAAATCGGAAACTGCGTGAATGATAATGGCCGACAAGGTAGCCTTAGGGATGTAGAAGAACGCGTCGGTGAACGAGTAAAGAGCCAAAAGCACAACCGCGCCCGTGAAAATACCGGCAAACGGTGTTCTGACACCACACTTAGATTTCAACGCCGATCTGGAGAAAGACCCGGTGGCCGGGTACGCGTTGAAGAAGGTACCGATTAAGTTGGTGACACCGATGGCGATGACTTCCTGGTCAGGGTTGATGGTGTAATCGTTGATTCTTCCGAAAGACTTGGAGATGGCAATGTGTTCCAAGAGCAAGACAATGATGGAAACGGGCAACTCGTTCGCCATTTTAGGCACAATCCCGTCTGGCAACACCATCTTCCCGACGTGTTTCAACCCGGAGGGCACGGTGCCGATGACCGCAATCGGTCTTTCCTTGGCCGAACGGTGATTATGCACAATCCCGAAGGAAATGGCGGTGAAAACAACAATGACAATGGCATTTCTGATCACGTTAAGGTAGAAGAAAACCCTGCGGTACTTTGGAAACCGGACGCCCGCCCAGTCGGTGGACCACCTCCAGAAGTAAAGAAGGGCGAGCGGAATCAACCCAAACACGGCATCGAGCTTCGTGTGCTTCAAGTTCTTCAAGGTGTTAACCACTATCAAGTAGGTGGCGGCTCTGGTGTTGACCAAGGTCCCGTAGCCCATCAAGGCTGGAACCTGGCCGGTGATGATGTTGAAGGCCGAACCGGTCATAAAACCCAAGACTGCGGGCATGGAGATGAATTCGAGGATGAACCCAAGGCGTAAAAACCCGATACCGGCGGCAACACCACCACAAATCAAACTAAGAACAGTAGCAATGACCGGCGCAGGAATGCTAGGATCGGTGGACTGAACGTGCGAAATAACTCTAGAAACCTGCAACGACATGACGGCAACTGGCCCGATCGACACATCCTTAGAGGTGGCAAAGAAACAGTAGATAAAGACACCGACGAACGAGGAGTACAACCCGTACTGGGCCTCCAACCCGGCAACCTGGGCGTACGACATGGACTGCGGCACGAGCACACAGCCAACAGTGATCCCGGCAATCAAGTCACCGTATAACCACTGTCTGTTGTAGTGAAGAATCCATTTGGCGATGGGAAAGAGCGAGATAAAGTAGTCTTTGACCTTTTGCACGGGGTCATTGAAATGATCTTCATAGAAGTCTTTAACCCCCACAAGCGGTTCGTCGTAGCTGGAGATCACCACCTGTTCCGGATGCAGTTCAATGATATCTTCATAGTGCAAGCCGTCCACGCTGTGGACGTCTGAGTAGATTTCGGACATGTTGCGTGTGGCGAGATGTTTGTTCCGTAAATGCAGAGCGAAGCAAAGATATATATATATATACCGGTGTGGATCTATGCAAGTGAAAAAAAGTGACTCCGACGCTTGACACAGTGTTTAGCGAGTAAGGCTGTGACTGTAATGAGTAGTTAGCGGCTTTAACTAAGATAATTAGCAGAGAGACACGGGGTTTGGGGTGTGGCGTAATTCGGACGTTAAGTCAGGGCAGCGGCGGTCTAGACTTGTGGCGAAGAGATAATCTGCGGAGCCACAGTGAGGAATCTGGATGAAAAATGGCGAAACAAGAGATAAAATTGCAACTCCAGCTGGAATATATATAGAGACACGATTCAGACCTTAGTCATCACGACACCGAAGAGCTACTAAAACTGTGGACGCAATCGTGCATATGCTGGGCAGCGATTCCACCATCAATGCCACAGTAATCTGCACTGCGAGATTAAAAGCTAATATGCAGCTTTAGCCACCAAGTGCGTGGCGTACCCTTACATTACAAGCCGCACACCGCACGACCTCTCGCTCGTTGTGCCACTTCACGTGACAAAATGCTTGCCTCATTGCACGTGACATTGGGCCATTGAGAAGTCTTTCTTTCTCCGTTATCGGGCACATTGAGATAAGCACCGGAGGTGAGGATGCTACCACGTGGAACTTTCAATCCTTTGAGGGAGATATGCTTTCTGCAGTCGATTTTTATGTCAAGTCGGCGTGGTTCCCGTGATTCAGCTGTAGTGTCCGGGGTTTTAGATTGTGCATGGACCGCCGAAATCACAAAACACTTGACTTCAGCTGCTCTCCGTCGTACGAAGCCAGCTTTGCATTCCGTGACCTACCATGGTTTAAAGTGCCAACCAGACTACGGTTACTAGTACGAGAAACTTTCTGCCGTGTGATCGTATAGGCAGTAATTTACGACCATTGGCGTAAAATATACGATTTGACGTACGGTAAATACCATCTTTCGGCGGCCAGGCCTGTACATAAAAGATTTAGTAATGCCTGGGAATTGTGCACGTGCTAATCGGATTAGCACTAATTTATAGAGTCACTAGATCACTCACTCTACCCCTCATCTTTTCGGTTTAACAGAAAGATAGAAATGCAAGGTAATACTTTATTTTTGAGTCAATTGATGGATGCGGGGTCACCATAGTAGATCAAGGAGGCTTTGTATCCAAGATTACCGTTCTCGCGCGACTCCTTCCTACCTACTCTCTGTTTGCTATGGGCTTCCGTGGGTAGAGGTCACACGGATTTCAAGCCTCACTTTATATTCATGAAATAGCGATTATTTCCAAATAGTATGATAGCGTTTCACAGCCTTTTGGGAACCGTACAAATTGAACCGACTACAGATTTTGTGGTATACCTCTACCCGATGGGTAGGATATCTACTCTAGTAGTATATGGGAGAGAGGGATCGACCTCCTTATATAGGGTTAGATCCTTACTCCGTGACCACTAAACACTTCAGATTTACTATTCACATAAATTAAAGCGTATATTTTATGACAGATACAGTAACATACGTTTTGACAGCGCTCACAATGGGGAACCAATTAATACTAACTAGCTTACAGTTAAGCTACACTTTGCTGGCTCCTACCGCCACAACGAATACTCGTCCGTCCCCATGTCCTGCTCCTGTTTCATCTCCATCTGCTCGGTCGGCTGGATCGTATGCGTAATAAGCTCCTCCGATTCCTGTTCTGGCTCTGCCGCCGGCTCCTGTGGCTCTTCGTGTTTCCTCTCAGACTCGTTCATCAAGTCTAGCAAAAGTAACGAGCACACATCGTCCATCTTCTTCTTCTTAAAGTCGCGGATGGTACCACGCATGCGCTCGAAGCAGATCTTGAAATCAGAGCCTTGCCAGTACTCGCCGCCAGCGTGACCCGCAGTCGCGTTCGTGACCGCGCGCGCGTACAACGTCGCTAGCAAGTGCCAGTCGATCTGCGTAACGGTGGTGTAGCCCAAGTCCTTGATGCGCCCCACGAGCCAGATCCGGTCGCTGATGTCAATCTGCGCCGCGCGCGACGTGGCCTCGCGCTTGAGCAACTTGTTCCACTTGTAACGACACTGGATGCGCGAGCGGATTCCTCCCATACGCTCGCTGACAATCGTCCAGTTGATGGCGCTCTGCTGCAGCTCCGCGGCCTCGCCCAAAATCTCTGCCACGATTGCGCGCAACTTCTCTTCTTCGGCCTCGGACCACTTGTTGGACGACCGGTTCGAGCCGCACTTGACGTAGTTACGCCAGCGGTCACGACAGTCCTCCGGCATGCGGCCCATGATCTGCCCGATGGCCTTCCATTGGCCGTCCTTCTCGGCCGCGAGGCGCCCCAACTCCGAATCCTCCGCGGCGGTCCACTTGCCGCGTACGTCAAAGATGTGGTACAGCCGGCGCACGTGTTTATACACGGATGCGCGCGACCGATGTGGGAGTACCTTCTGGAGCGCCTCCCAGAAGTCGTCCTTCTTGCGCTCGTTGCACCACACACGCTCGCAGATATCGCGCCGCGTCATCTTGTTGATCTCACAGTACGCGCCGATGAAGCGGTCGAGTGCCTCAATCTCCTCTGGCGAAAACAGCTTGCCGTGCGCGGGCGCGGTCACCCAGTTTGACGCGCGCGCGGCCGCAGCGGCCACCAACGCCGCCACCTCGGGGTGTGCATTCGCGTGCATCCCTGTGTTCAAGCTGGAAGTGGGAGCAGGCCCGTCTGCTGCCGCAATCGCCTGCGCTGCGTGCTGCTGCAACTGCTGCAACTGCTGCGCGGCCTCGCCGCCCGCGAGCCCACGGTAGCCGAACTCGTCCAACGGTCCCAACTGGCTTGCAAGCTCGCGCGCATCCATGATCGCGGCCTGTACCAATTGCTCGTGTTCCGACGCGGTGCCCATCTCGCCCTCGGCCTCCGCGCGGATCTCGTGCTCTGCGCCCATCTGCGCAAGCTCAGGGTCCACATTGTCCTTCTTTTTCTTTTGGCGCTTGCCTGGAAAGGCAAACTCGTCCTCGAGGAACCCGGTCCACTGCTGAAAATTAATGTTCGCGAGCTCGTCGCTGAACAACTTGCGCTTTTTGTCGTCGGGCGCATCGTCGAGCGTGCCGCCCACGTATCTCAACACGGCCGCCTCTACCTCGTTGATCTTATCAGGATCCGAGTACTCATTGTGTTGTTGGATGAGATCAAGCCCGTCCTTTAAAAGCTCCTCGTCCTTTTTTAGGTCCAGGAGTTGTAGTAAGGCCTGGGCGCCGAGTTCTTGGTTGTCGTCGTGTGGTTGCATGGAATGTGTGTGGGGTACCCAGAAGTGTTACCCTGAGAAAGAGTTACCCTGAGAAGGTTTGTAAAATAGGGTAACGGGTGGAAGAGTTGAGGTAAAAATTTGCGGGCTGGGATTTACGCGGAGTGAAAATTACGCGTGCATGCGTCAGCGTCACTACGAGTCAGTGGCGCATGACACAAGCCCTTCCATACATTAAGCAAGACCGTGGCGAATCGTGTGGCAAACCCCGGAAAATGCATCGTACGATCTGTCTTGGGGAATCTACTCAAAAAAAAAAATACTGGTAAAGTGCCAAAGAGGATTCATGCTTTGGGTATTAATCGGTTAATAGTAATACGTGTTGGAATACCAGTTTTATCAAGATCGGGTGTTTGAAGAGTAAAGACTGGAGAGAAAATGGCGAAGGTTGGAAACGGTCCCTTTTTGATACACACAACCGGAGAGGTTTGCACAGGGGCTGTCGCCGGCAAAGTTTTGGGTTTTGTTTCCGTAGAGAAACCATTTAATGTTAGCTATATGTAGGGTAGAACCCGCATTACTTTATGCTCTCAGGTCTATAACTGTAAACAAGTCTAGAATTATACTATATGTTTATAGGCTTTGAATTGGCCATTACGCATTCTAATGAAACCGGTAGCTGAGCACCTCTTTGTAGAGCATCTGTTTCAACTCGTAGCATGTCAATTGGTCCTTGTGGTTATCAAACAGAAATTGGGCCTGGTCAGCAACCTCACAGGTAGGTTCGTCATTGGAGTCATGGTAGGCGGCCAAATAGGGGTGTTCTAGAGCCTCTGTCACCTTAATTCGTTTCGTCGGGTCAAAGATGAGCAACTTCTCCAACAAATCCAACCCCAACGGATTTGCAAAACTAAACTTGGCGCGCAAGTTCACCCTGGGAAACTGTGGCAAGGTTCTAATATACTCCCTCGCCCGCTTAGACCTTACACTCAACATATCGTCACTACTGGGCGTTCCCAATAACTCAAAGATGAGCAACAACTGATGTCGGTAGTCTTTACCCGGGAAAAGCGGCGCGGCCATGAATAATTCCGCCAAGATGCAGCCCATGGACCAGATATCAATCGCGGTGGTGTACTGTGATGAGGATAACATAATCTCGGGGGCACGGTACCACCTTGTGGCCACATATTCGGTCATCATGTTGATCCTCTCATCGGGGTCCTGCTGATGCAGGCTCTGCTCGAACCTGGCCAAGCCAAAGTCACAGATCTTTAGATCACAATTAGAGTTCAATAGCAAATTGGATGGCTTTAAGTCTCTGTGAATGACTCCAGCCGAGTGGATGTACTTCAAGCCCCGCAAGCTTTGGTAGATAAAGTACTGGATATGGTCGTCCGTGAGGGTTTGCGTTTGGATAGCCTGGTGCATATCTGTTTGCATATACTCTTGAACGAGATAGACCTCGGTAAATTGTTGGTACGACTGAGGTTTTTGTATGTCGTATAGTGACACGATATTTTCGTGTTTTCTAAACTTTTTCAAAAGCATAATCTCGCGAAGGGTTCGAAGGCAGAACAAGTGTCGTTCGAAGGGCTCCACTTTCTTAATGGCTACTTTTGTATTTGTGGGCTTGTAATTGGCCAAGCACACAATCCCGTAAGCTCCCTCACCAATAATTCGCTGGACCAGGAACTGATTCGAGATGTTGAAGGTGATCTTCCGGTGGGCTTTGGAGTGTGGGGTCGGCATGTTGTTGGGCACTGGATGGATGGCAGCCATAATATAGGGTACAAATCTTGTATGAATTTGTCTGGAAATTTTTGCTCATTTTATATCTATAAGGGCTGAATTCGGCCCGGGTTAGTGTTTTAGGTGAGGTGTCAGATACTCAATTGTGCAAAGGTGTACACGGAGGGGTTGGAGCCTCAAGAAAACCTCATTCCATCCTCCCCCGGTTGAAGTAATACCCCGGTGTTCAAGACAACCACGAATTCACCTATATTGTCGACTTTAGGTTGCTTCAGCAGTGTTTCATTCTGAAGTTCCCTGGCTATTTACGCTGATGGAGCCTCATCGGTCGCATATGCGCCGCACGCAGCCTCATCATGGTCTTGCATATTGCTTCATCTGAGAATTGCCTCTTTGAGTAAAATGGGGCGTCATGATACGTTTTAGATGGGTGCCCTATCGCTCCCAAGACCTACTCAATCTAACATGTCTGTAGAGATAGTTCCTTGAATTTACAACTATAAAATTTCCAAAATAATGATTGTATTATTATCCAGATACATACCATAAATAAATTTCACGATGTTTTTGCGCTTTTTATATAAATACTTAAATTCTGAGTATGTATAAAATATATCCTGACAGTAAGCGATGAAAATACCTACTATTGATTCCAAACACATATGAATGTTATACATTAAAAAAGTTTTTTGAATAAGTGACATAAGATATGTATATAGGGCCAGATTGTATCTCAGCAATTACCGATAAAATTTCATGTTCTGCCTCACATCGCCAGGATGATTTCGCGGTCGATAAACCTATCCAGATATAGTACGAGTTGGCTATAGGTACATTCTCTCAGGAAATGGATTTGGCATGTCCGGATAGAAGCAACAGTCCTCCCACGAGTTTCTACCAAAATTATCTCTAGCCTCTTGGCTACCTTTCTATCCTGCACCGACTCCGGGCGCCTAACCAGATCGAAAAAATGGGTACAAAAAATCCAAACACCTTACCAACTTGCTCCACGGACTCCACTTGCTACCCTTTAACCTTACACGTTTGGGAAACCCTTATCGATGAAATTCTCTACTGGTGACAATGGTCAAGACAAGGATGATGATCTCCAGATGCTTGACATCCCGGAATTGATAGACGCTGACAGCGAGTCAGACTCCGAGACCGATTCGGGCACCAGCTTGCCCATTGAGCGCTTCAGCAACGGGCCGCTACACGACAAAGCCACCATATTGCAGTTCCAGCTCAATCCAAACAACAACACGGGTATGATGTATGAGTCTGCCAGAAGTGCCATTCACCCCCAGGAGGTTCGGTTGTATGAGTTCAGCCTCCCTGGCATTGAGGACTCGCCGCAGTACCACAACTACCTCGCCCAATTGTACAAAAACTTTGAGTTTCTCGGCGACGCCTCCAAGTACCGCGTGCCGCTGATTGGGTTGGTGTCGCAGTCCAACACCCAGGAAACCAGAAACTTGAACAACGCGCTCAACTACATAACGGAGGAGTTGTCGCGATTGATCGATCAGAGCGATGATGACAGGCTCTACGAGTTACTAAACATCCTCAAGTGTCTCAACGCGGTATACTTCATAACCAACGAGAACGACCGCTGTCAACAGTTGTTCGAGTGGATCAATATGGCAGACGGAGAGCCGGACCTAGAGTTTGCGCGGGATATCATGGAATCTGCAGTACCGTTCCAGCACGGCGATTTCTGGGCATTGATCGTGAAGTTGGTTACCCGAGGGTTGTTCAATGAAGCCAAAAACGCCTTAGAGCAGTCCAATTACACCACCGGCGACTCAGAGTCCCAGCTAGACCTCGTACTCGCGGATATGGCGGCGATTTTTGGGTCATACAACGAAATGGTGCTCAAGGACCAGTTTGGGGAGTGGAAACAGCAGGCCAGAGAATTGAAGGATAACTTGACCCACGGCGAGTTCTTTTCCGAGTCCACAGGCGAAAACTTGACCATAAAGAAGGTGTACCAGATCCTCTCGATCATCACCGGACTGAGAGAAACGCTTCTTAACTCCTGCGACTCCTGGTACGAAGCGTTTGCGGCGTTGCTGAGTTTCGGGATCAGAGAAACCGGCCAGGATAGTGAGCTAATGGCCAAAATACTCAAGCTCGCCACCACCGCCCACCCCCCACCGGTATCCAGTTCTGGCTCCGGCGCCTGGGAACGTACTTGCATCGATGTCATCGAGGGTAACTTCCTCAAAGTATTACGATCCATCGAGGTGTTGGACAAGCCGACCGTCGCGTACGTCTCCAGACTATTCGAAGCCAAGGGTTTTCTAGACCAATATAAAGAACACTCCAACACCCATACATCCAACCTAGACGACATTTCGGGGTACTTCTTGACCGACCATGCCTTAACATGCTTGGAATCCGGCAATCAAGCTCTTGTTGCAATGGGTGTAGGGATTTTATCTCACCTTGGTACCTCTCTTTCGCGCTCCACCATTGCGAACTACCTTTGCGGCTTTGATATCCAGACAAACGATGACTTAGAATGGGCGCTTTCGGTTGCGGCGAAGCTAGAGCTCACGTCTGTGGCCGAAACGCTCTACCGCGTCGCAGCCCAGAAATCTTTGAGAGCCGGCAGGGTGCTTGAGTCGCTCACCATGTTCAGCCGTGGGAAAGATGTGTCTAGCGTGAAACACAACTGTTGGTTGGTGTTTGAAAAAGCGTTGCTTGATGGGTGCCCGATCAACGACGCCCTGATTAACGATGTGGTTACCCATACGATCGAGGCTCCCCCGGTGATCAGGCAGTGTATCGCACCATACGCCGTGCTTGTGGAGTTCTACAACCAGAGAAGCAATGACTCGTCAAGACAGGCGGTCTTGAAGCTCTTTAACTTGTTGAAGTTTCCGCACTTGCCAAAAAAGTATTCCCCGGTGTTGGTGGCTAACTTGCTACCGTTCATCACGTTGGAATCGTTGGCTAGGTTGTTGACCCTTCACGAATTGATCATGATCATTCTCATCATCGACAACTACGAGACAGAAAAGACGCTTGACGCTGAAGATGCGGAGGCGTTGTACACGATTGCCGTGGCCGGAGGCGGGGGTGATGACAACGACTGGAGGGTCCGCTTGTCTCTGTATGGAGCGGAGATTCCACAGACCGTTGCTGAGTTGGTGACAACCTTGCGAAAGAGAATTGCTGCCCAGGTCAGCTCCACGTTTTTAGAAGAGGTATGATGTCAGGCTTGTAATGTTTATGTTGTGGAGGTTGAGCCGTAATAGTAAACCAGGGATCCGTAGAATGACTTTGGAAGGCAGTTTTAGGAAGGAGTGGCCAGTTTCTGCTAAAGGGTTGAGATGCTATCGCGTGTGTATACAAATGACACAGCTACACTGACCTACGTGATTATAATCCTAAGAGTTCTCTAGTTTTACCGATTAGCTATTTAAACCTCGCCTGCACGCCCTTTAGTCAGAAATACATGCTGTTTTTTTTTTACAAGAATCATGCTATTAAATTAGCTCTTGCGTAAAAGAACACTCAAGCTGTTTTATTCCTGGCCGTCAGCGCTCACACCTCTGAAGTAGCGCATGTCACATTTGTTAGCACGAGTCAGGTGCAGGCTGACTTCGGCCAGGGCCGTGCCTCACACCTAAAAGGCGGCACACCATATCTCCATTACGGAGGCGTCAGAGTCCCGATTTAGCCGGCTTGTCTATATTATTTACTCAGCCTTCATCTGGTACACCGTTAAAACGATCGGTTGCCTGCATTGGAGGGCCGTACCGACGGGTGCGAGCCATACGAGTATACGACCTATCACCGGGTACGATGAAAAAGACAATAGAGCGGGGGCGGAGATTAGACGCCGGAACCGGCAACCCCCGTGGGAAATCCTATTTGAAAGAAAACGTCCCATACCATTTTATTTGTCCCTAAATGCATGAGCACACAGGAGCAGCCGTTGTTTTTGACTGTCTTTTCCTCTAAATTTTAGCTCCCATGTGATTACCTCAACAAAGCATAGCTGTTTGGCTGTATACCACCCCACGTGATATGTTCTAACACGCGGCCAACAAAAAAAGCCTGCACGAACCGCGAGCACTGTAACCTTTGCCCTTCTGGTCCGAGACAGGAGCAGGCAGAAAGTGGCTTTAAAAGACAAAAGCGCGATTTGAATCGAAATAAAAAATAATACGTACACAACTGCCATTCTTTTAACCGTAGCACAAGGGCCAGAGAGCGTCTCAACTCTTCCGTAGCCTTAGAGCACGTGGACTTTTAGGATGCTATGTGCAGGCTATGAGTCAGTGTTGCGGTGCAGGTGCTCCGAGATAATGCAGCGCTGCGTTTGTGAAAATTCACCTCCTTAAATAACCCCAGTCTCGCTAATTTTTGTTGGCCTTTTTTTCACATACTAGTACCTGGGTGAAGATTGTTCCTTATATAACTACAGAACCATAAGTCGGCAGACCAAGTATTCTATACAGATCTCTACCTATCCATACCAATAATTTCCGATGAAGATCAGTGAAAAGTTGCAGCAGGCGCACAAAAAGCTGCTGAACACGTCGAACCCCGAACCGACCAAGCCGACCTTCTCATTCGAGTTCTTTGTGCCAAAAACATCTCAGGGTGTGCAGAACTTGTACGATAGAATGGACCGCATGTATGACTTGAACCCCCAGTTCATCGACATCACCTGGAACGCGGGTGGCCGTCTCTCGACGTTGACCAATGAGATGGTAGCGACGGCGCAGCTGGTGCTCGGGCTCGAGACCTGTATGCATCTAACATGTACAAACATGCCGGTGAGCTTCATCGACACGGCCCTACAGAGTGCATACGATGCTGGGTGCCAGAACATTTTGGCGTTGCGCGGCGATCCGCCAGTCGACGGATCGGAATCCACGGGAGATTTCCAGTACGCGACCGATTTGATCAAACACATCCGCAAACACTACGGCGACTATTTCAATATCGGGGTGGCGGCGTATCCCGAGGGCCACCCGGAAGACGATGACGTCGACTTGCTTATCACGTACCTCAAACAAAAGTACGACTGCGGTGCCAGTTTCATTGTCACGCAAATGTTCTACGACGTTGAGAAGTTTATCGCCTGGTGCGCCAACGTCCGCGCTGCGGGAATCGACATTCCGATCATCCCCGGGATTATGCCGATTTCCACCTGGGGCTCCTTCATGAGACGCGCCAAATGGTGCGAAATTAACATCCCGGATTACTTCTTGGAGCAGTTGGAGCCGATCCAGGATGATGATCAGGCGGTTAGAGAGGTCGGGACCGATCTTGTCGCCGAAATGTGCAGAAAAATGGTTGATTCAGGGTACGTCAACCACTTGCACTTCTACACCATGAACTTGGAAAAGGCCACCACCATGGTGTTGGAAAAGCTCAATCTTTTGGGGCCGCCATCCTTGGAGTCCACGCCGCAGCCGGAGTCTGCCGTTTCCACGCCTTCTACCACGAACAAGCTTCCATGGCGCAAGTCGCTTAACCCGAACAGAACCAACGAGACCATCAGACCGATCTTCTGGCAAAACCGCAAGCACTCCTACGTTATCCGTACCGCCAACTGGGATGAGTTTCCCAACGGGAGATGGGGTGACTCGCGTTCCCCGGCTTTCGGTGACGTTGACTTCCACTCGGGCCAGACGCTTCTCCGCCAGACCTCTGCGAAGGCGTTGGAGATGTGGGGCCTTCCACAGTCGCCAGCGGACCTCGCGGAGGTGTTTGTAGACTACTTGAACGGCGGAATTCCTTCCTTCCCGTGGTCTGATGGTGCCTTGTCGAACGAAATCAACATCATTCGCCCGCAATTGGTTGCGATGAACCGCAAGGGTGTTTTTTCCGTAAACTCTCAGCCGTCTGTGAATGGTGCGCCGTCCAACAACTCCATCTTTGGGTGGGGTCCTGCCAATGGGTTCGTCTACCAGAAACAGTACTTGGAATTTTTCATCCACAAGGATCATCTTGCGAGTGTGATCGGTAAGATTCGTGCTGCCAACGGGGATGACGAAGACGCTGGCTTCAACGTCTTGACCTATTACGCGGTTAATGTCGAGGGCGAGTTGCAGACGAATGCCAAGGAGGATGAGATCCACGCCGTCACCTGGGGGATTTTCCCGGGTCAGGAAGTAGTCCAGCCGACTATTGTGGAACAAACGTCGTTTTTGGCGTGGAAGGATGAAGCATTCCAGATTGTGAACGAGTGGGCCAATGCTTTAAAGTTGGAGAAAAGGAAGCAGTTGAAGAAGATGGACAGCGAAACCGAGGGCGACGAGGCGGTCGATCTAGACAGATTTGACACCTCTGTCCAACTATTGGACCAGTTCCAGAAAGACTACGTGTTGTGTAACGTAGTGGACCACGATTTTGTGCACGGCAACGACCGTATCTTCTCCTTGTTTTCCGACATCCAATAGGTATTTCAATTCTGCTGAGAAGCACATTCCATGTATGATTCTGTATTTTTTTTTTAAAAAAAGTAATAAATGATGATAAATGATTGGGGAGGTGACTGGATTTAGTACTAAGGGAAGGCATGAGACACGGAAGATCAAAGCAGTAATAAGCGATGGAATAATGATACTTGTGTTTAACAGTGGCAAATATTACCAAGAATATGCAATCTGGGAGCCTGGCTTAAAGGGGAAGTTGTATTTAACATGAAATTTTCAGACATTCAGCAGACTTCGCTCTCTATTCAGTTATTTAGCTCGAAACTTTGATTCGTAAGCTCCAAGATTTTGACATTTCAGATGACGTTATTTTCGCTTCACACGCACCAACTGAACTAAGTAAGATTGTCAAACCTGGCTTCCTTCACCGATATTCATTTCTACTCTAGACAATTATTGTTCTGATAACTAGATACAAACTTTCAGAAAGAGCTCACTTCTGGATCCTGAGTACACGACAAAATTCGCTCCACCGGCGTTGCTCCTCTCACTATGGTAATCTTGTCTCCACAATCTGATCCTTCAATTTCTCATCCCACTTCGCCGTCAACTTCTCAAAGTACGCCAACACATCATCCTTCCCTGTTCCCTCAATCTCACTCCGTAAAACGTACTCGCTCCCCCCACGGCGACACGCGCTGCCGTACTTAATACTCTGCAAGTCGGTCTTTGGCTCGGCAAACGCGGCGTAGATCACGGCGTTTGCGGACGTATACCCCGAGATACAGTGCCACGGCGAGCCGTACCACCTCGCAAGATAAAACATCAACAACATGCCGTAGTATGTGAAAACGTTGAGAAACTTCCCAAACGACATCGAGACGAAGATCCCCGGATGGGTCACATACTGCGTGATTTTATCCTCCTTCAAGAGCCTGTCATACGACGCGAGGTGCAACAAATCGATGAGGCGCTTGGAGCCCTCGTAGGACACCGGACTCCGGATCAACTCCAAGTCATTAAACGAGAGGTACTTCGGAAGCGACATTACCGAAGACACCCAAATAATGCGGCCACACGCCCTGGTAAGCAACGGCTTGATTTTGTGCAAGAGATAGTATGGGCCAAAAACGTTAGCCTGGAAGACGAGGCCCATCCCGTCGGGTGTCGTGACCCCGACCCTTTGGATTTTGTACATGGGTTGCGTGACGCCTGCGATCGGATTCGCACAGATCTCGCGGCACGCACCAAGCCAGTCAATCCCATCATATACGCCCTGCGCGGCGTTCACGAAGAAGTAGTCGATCTGCGCGTAGCGCTGCTGGAGATCGTGTGCGGCCGCGAGCACCGACACCATGTTGGTGAGGTCGAGCAAGAGGTAGTCAAACTCGAGTACTCCAGGGCGGTGGGTCTTGGCTGCGTGCGCCTTGATGGTGCTAATCACGTCCTTGACCTTCGGCAACGTGCGCGACGTCACCACGAGCGTGAGGTGAGTTGCGGGCGGGAGAGTCTCGAGGAGCCGGTAGGCGATGTTTAGTCCGAGGTGGCTCCCGGTTCCGGCAATAACGGCTACTTTAGACATCAGACAGTGACTTGTTGGAAGGACTGATGGAATTGAGTATGTGGATATTCCTTGTAAGTCTGAAGAGGAAGAGAGCTTTATAACTTGGAAATATTGATCCGGTACGGATCGCACGCATGGTCCGTACGCGCAAACGAGGAACGACACGCGCATGTGCTTCAAGAAAACGAGACACTGAGATATTCCCGTATAAGTGCAAACTTTGTTTTATCAATACCGCCTGTCGATTGATATCCTTACAGGTATACATGGTAATTAGTATAAACTGATGGAAAATTACTGCCTAGATATAAGAGTAATACCTCAAGGAACGCTTCATTAACTTTGAACCGTATCTCTAAATTGCTAAATTTTTAAATTACTCAATGGTTATTTTTTTCCGAATGGGTAAGAAAAAAATGTATCATTCAAACTAGATCTTCTAAAGAGAGGCTACAATAAAAACCACTAGATATGAATATCAAATATTTATATAGCACAACAGTTCCCCGTTTCCCCCGCTTGTATTCACTATATACACTATTCCTGACGCTGCTTCAAGTCCGCGGTGCTGGGCGATTCTAGATCCGTCATCTCCTTCAGCAGCATCATCGACAGCACCCAGCACTGTGAGAGATCATCCAGTCGAAGCTTCTGCTGGATAATTTCCCAGGACTCGTCACTGATCTTCACGTTGCTCATGGCGTTGTACTCCCATATAGTGACGGCATGGCGCTTGTTTTGCACAAAGGTTTTAGTTACAAACCAGGGGTCAAAGAATGGGAGAAGTATGTAGGCGACTGTCCTAGCTATCGAGCCCAGTTTCCGGTCCTGGTAGCAGTAGAATACCTGGTTCCAGTTCTGTTTGAACGAACGAGTGTCGAAGAGGGAGCTACGGAGGTCGGGATCGATTTTCACCACCTTTCGCAGCGACCCGTCCACCACACTGAGATGGAGGTCCAGGGGTTTGCGTTTCGCTATTTCCTCCACGGTGGTGAAGTTGGCACCAATATACTTTAGGAGGTTGGATGCGAGGAGCCCACCCGCGAGCATCAACCAGAAGCCGCAGGCAATCGCCAATGCAATCAAGTGGATATTGACGTGGCGGTCCACAGTGAATACTCTGTTGACGAAGATAACATCCACTATGAGGACAAACAACCATTTGACGGTGAACCACACAAGGAGCTTGATAAACACCGGGTAGTTGGCATAGCCCACCACTGCGTTGAGAAAAATGCAGAAATGGTCAAATTTTACCACACACCTTCCGTGGTTTGTGGAATGGTGCACCCGTAGCGGCTTGTACGACTGGCAGCTAGAGCAAAAGAGGGGAAACCCGTAGGGATCGCTGAGAAAATACGGGGTCTGCTCGATGTTATCGAGGTGCTGCTGCGGAGCAAACGTACCTGGGTCAGCTAAAAACTTTAACTGAAACCAGAGAGCGAGAGTTATAGCCGCTAGGAGCGAATACACGACAACTGCAGCGAGATAAAAGGCGCGGAGGCCGTAATGGAGGTATATGAGTTTGTATGCGAGCTCGTGGCAAAAACTGTACATTACATAGCCGTAGAGGCCGATGAGGAGGATTGGCGTGACGTTGGGCACCACCCACCGCTTTAAAAATGATAGCATGGCGTATCTAGAAAGGACAGCTTGGAGTATGAGGGCTATAAGCAGATAGGATATAGATCATATACTTCAGAGTGGAGAAAGCCATGTGGATGCGCTGGATAATCTATACGAACCTGAACAGGGCATAATCCTGCATAACATGCAAGAGCTGCGCATAGCACTAGTAATGGACGCATAGTGGTGGGCTTTGTCCCTGACAAGCGGCTACTTGGAGTATACCAGAGGGAGGAGATTGTGGATACGTCAAAAAGACGATAGAGCCGGGTGAATTGTCTATCATTTGAGCCAGGATCCGAGTACTAAAGGTGATTATCCCCTGATTGGAGTTCGAAGACGCATCACTGTTTTCTTTTTCTCCTTTTGGCTTGTGCGCATACGAGACAATAGCAGACTGAAACGTCTACAGTCTACGCGGAGTAGATATGTTATGGCCTAGGCTGCAAGAAATTGGTAAACCCCTGATTCATTAACAATCAGAAGCTGAGGGTCTTGGAATAGTGGTTGAGTATACCGTGGGAACCTTCCAGACATTTTACACCCTGCATGTACATATAACCCTGGGCTGTTCTGAGAGATACGTGCTTGGGAATACCTATACCAGCCAGTGGCAACGGAAAAAGGATGGCAAACACACTGGCGGTTGAAGCGAGGTATTAAAAAAAATCGTATTACGTATCGATAAAATATGGAATAAAAGCTTTCCCGTGAAGAAGGGGAGGAGCGCTTGGTGTGTTGGACCATCTCCAACCCACAAAGGCATGCTTAATGATCGTAATATCCATGTAGAGTTTAAAGGGTGTCAATGGATACGAGCCCGATTGAGAAGCATGTTTGCTATGATATATTTCATATATCTGAGCCTAGATCTTCATAACAAGCCAGCTTTGGTCCACGTCCTCTGGGGTAAAAAGTAATGTTTCTAGATTAACGCATCCCTTAGTCTTGCTATACAAAATAACCTCGGGTCTATAACCATCTACACTTTACAGCCTGCACTTATGTTTGAACCGAATCGTATCAACCTAAACTTCCCTTTTATTTCTCCCCTGAGATAATACAGTTCAACCTGAATTTTCCCTTCTATTTCTCCACTGAGATGATACAGTTCAACCCGAAGTTGCAGTCCATCAACGCCTTGTTGAAGAAGTTGTTTATCTTGTAGCCACTCGCACGGAACTCCTTCTTGCTCTCGAACAAGCCGTACATCACCGGGTCGTAGAATAATTCAGTCTCGTCGTCGATTACGAACCTGGAACCGGAATTCTCCTCGTCTTGGAGCGTACGCATGCTCTTGAACTCGCGCTGGACGCTGATGAAGTTGTCGTAGCGGTCGCCAACGAACGGCGTGAACGGCGCGAGCTCCTCTTCTTCTTCCTCTTCTTGCTTGCCCGCGAGTTTCCGCTTGTTGTTCCCGCTTCCTGAGGTGCCACTAAGATTCGTGGCGGAATGGGTGATGGCATTAGAAATCTCCTCCAACTTACGCTTTCTGGCAGACGAGCGCTTTATTACCGACTCCTTGGACTTGGCAATCGTGACGTTATCGAGGATGCTGGCATTGTGGGCCGCCTGATCGTCCATATCGTTCAATATCTCCATCTGGGTCAACTTTATCAAATTCAGCTCGTCCTCGCTGATCTGCTTCTGCAACTTCTGCTTCTGCACCTTCAAGTCGTTCAAGAACTTCATGTTATCGTTGAACTTCATCACGTTGCTGGTATTGATCATGTTCTGCTTGTGGATAACCTGTTCATTCTCTTGCTGGTACTTGGTGACCTTCTCCTGGGTCTCATCCAAGTCCACGGAGTTAATAAAGTTGAAGATGATCGACTCAATTTCCTCGAGGTATGCGTTATAGGCCTGCAATTCCGCAAATGCTTCTTCCGGCTTGTTGTATATCTCCATGATCTTCTTACGGGTGTCTACCTCCTTCTCGATCTCCAAGTCGTCAAACACCTGCTTCTTGAACTTGTTCTTACGCAAAATCTTGTTGCACCCAGGGTATGGGCACTGCGTCAGGCCTAGTGCAAAGATACGGTCCACACAGGACTCGCACATCTTGTGGTAACACTCCGGGTTGATCTTAAAGATCATCGAGGGGGAGAGGTAGCGGTCTGTTTTGCAGATCGGACACATGTCTTTGGATGGCTCCTGCGCCATGAGATCCGAGTTTTTAAGGAGCTCCTTTGCCTCGGACTCGTCTTCTATAGGTGCGAATTCCCGCGTTTTGTTCTTGAACCTCAGAGACGGGCCCTTTAGTCTGGATGGTGGCATGGCAATGTGGCGAGTGGTGCTTAGTAATGACAATAGACCGGCGATCTAGCTCCCAAGACAGGTAGTATAGCTTCTATGCGACGGGAGATGTGCAGTATTTGAACCGTGATAGATATCTGGTGAGATAACACAGGAGTGGCAGGAAGAGTGAATGCTATGAGGTGGTGGAAAAGAGATGACGAATGATCTTTAGGAGGTGCCTTTTTTATCAGCTAATGTACAGGACTAGCTTCCGTAGCCGTCACGAACGACGCCGCTAAAGCCCAAAGCGGCGTATGTGTGAAATTGTTTCTCTTTCGCTGACTAAGATTAAAATAGCGTACGTTCTGGATATGATCTATCAATTATGTTAACATGCAATTTATTTTTGCAAGTTACAGTGCATCATTGACCTCTGAGGATCATAAGGATACTATGTTGGTTTGTACATCAATGATTGGCCGAAATTGGTTAGACAGAAGATTATAACCACTTAAGAACAATATACAAGACAAGGTTACCACTTTATTCTCCAGGAGAGAAAAAAATAATAATGACCGCTAAGCGGTTCGAACGCTTGCCTCTTACGAGATCTGATCTTGAGTCAGACGCCTTAGACCACTCGGCCAAACGGCCATTATATAACAATAACCACATCTACTTCAATACCCCAGCAAGCCATAATTGCTTTGCTCCGCCCCAGTACCTCTTGCGATCCTTCTTTCCTTTTCTTAATCTTTTCCAAAATATAAACCGTGGAAATGATAAATACTAATCAAGTGCGTATACTCATGGATATATCCGTTTCCTCAACTCTTCTCGCACAGGGCACATAACCCATGAATTTTGCCGCTGTCGTGCGACATCAAAACTCATATCAACCTCAGATAGCCTCCCTACCCGTATCACCATACTATTTTAATGAGCTTTGGAAACCCGTTCAACAGTACTGCCGTCCCATCGCTAGGCCACAACGGGTTTGAGGTCTCCTTGAGCTACATTGCAGGCATTCCCGATGCGAACCTTGTGGCAGACCCGCAGTTGAAGATTATCTTCAAGAGTTTGGGCAAAAACAACGAAAAAACCAAGGAAAAAGCTCTTTCAGATCTAGTCACCTTTGTCACGGACCTGACAAAGATTCATGCCTTCCTGGACGACCTCGTGCTTCTCACATGGGTCCAGCTCTATCCCAAGCTAGCCATCGATACCGCCAAAGCCGTGCGGTCTGGCGCCCACACGGTCCAGTCCAGAATTGTGGCGACACTCGGAAAGCTTTATGCAAAGTATTTGAAGGATACCGCGCCGGTGTGGCTCGCGGGAACGTACGATACTGACCGCATTGCCGCGCGTGAGACCGCGGAGTCGCTCCGCGCGGCGTTTGGCGGCGCGCAGGCTAAGGTCGACCGTCTCTGGACCGCATTCCGCGCGCCGATCGTCAACTTTGTCCGTCAGGTGGTGCAGTCGGAATCCCGCGACACGTTATCGGACGAACGGTACGTCAGCGCCGACGAATCTGCCGCAAAGTATGCGCGCGTCGCAGTCGCGGCCATTAGCATGTTCTCAAAGCTCCTCTCTGAACCCATGGACGACTCGACTGAGTTTATCCAAATTCTACGCACCGAAAATATCTGGGAGAATTTGTTGTGCGGCGACGACTTGGCCCTCAAGAAGGCGTGCTACGGGATGATCAGCGTCTTGGCTCAATCCAGAAGCGACTTGCTCGAGCCAAAGGTGATGAAACTAGTCTCCAAGAACTTGGTCAAGTCACTAAAGATCAAGGCTGACAGGGGTATGCAGGTGGGGTATGCGCAGGTGGTGCTTCCGATCTTCGCCGCGCTCATCCATATGACAAAGCTCAGCAGCGGCTTCTGGACCGCCGCAAAGAAGCCGCGTGAGCGCCTCTTGGGCTTGATGGAGCTTGGAAGCTGTGGCTCAGACCCCGCATACTACGACTACCTCTTTACGCTTTTGTCGTCAGACTTACCAGAAGAGGTGTTGTCTTTCGCCGCAAAGGCGGATGCCGAAGCATACTTGGCGGTCGTGGTGAAGGTTTCCCAGGCAGAGAAGCTCGCTCTGTTCCAGGAACGCGCGTGGATTTGTTTGAACAACTTGTTCCTTCGGTTTCACGCCAAGACTCCACTGGTGGAGACGATGGTCCCGGTGTGGATTCTGACCTTAGCTACCGCCAGTCCCAAGAATATCCTTAAAACTGCCAGTACGCTCAATAGTTTATCTGAGGAAGACTCTACCAGGGCTTTGGATCCTATCAGCGACTTGGTCACGTCCTGCTTGCCTAATAAGACGTCCACTACCTATAGTTCCGATCCGGGTCAGGGCTCTGCTTCCGGCTCCATAACCCTTTATAGTGACAAGCTCTGCCCGGCCTACTTCCACCTCCTCCAGGCGATGGCTAACCAACACTACTTGGAAGCCTTGCTCGCTTCTGCCGTGGATAGCTTAGCAGAGTACGAAGAGGGAGAATCTCCCACCGTATCATTCACCATCGTCCGCTGCTTCCTCACCTCCAAGATGATGCAGTTTGCCTCTACCGTTCTCCAGCTCATCAGTGACCTCCCCCAGCATATCGAAACGAACTTCTTTGAGGAACCAATGGCGCTTTTGATCGATTACAACCCCTCAAACGCCTTCTACAACGAGGCCATCCTCGTTGAAACCCTCAATGATGCATTCCTGAAAATTGTCATGATCAGCGAGGACACCCCCGCTGCTATCTCGCCTCTTGCAAAGTTTCTCAAGTTCTTACCGCAGATCTCGCGGAACATTCCGGCCTTTGAGACAAAGTGCCCTGAAATTTTCCAACACGTACACGCTTTGGCGGGGGACTACGACTTTGCCACCGCCAACCATGACATCTTCCAGATTCTCAGCCCTGACGTGGTGCTCAACTTGTTTGACCAGGCATGGGAGAGCGGTAACCAGAGTGTGTTTGTTGCAAACTTTCTCCAGGCGCAGCAGCACGGCTTGGTGCGCGACTTGGTGCATGCGCGTGCGGCGCCGTTGCTCGCGTACTTGTGGGAGACGTTGGCCCAGCCGGACTCCTGCACGTTCTTGCGCTTGGTGGAAGCTGGGTTGGCTACTGACTCGGTTTTGGACGCCTATGTCGCGTCTATCCACGCGCTCATTCTTAGCCCAGCCGCCGATATGGCAGCTGTTTCACAAAACTTGTACGGAATGCTCGAGAGCCGCTTGTTTGCAAAGTTGGTTCCGATGGAAAAGCTCGACGAGATGGTTACACGCGCGATTGGCGCCATTCCCGACCCGAGCCTCGCGGTGGGTAACCCGTTAGAAAGCAACGTGTATTTGGTACAAGGCGATGGGGCGCTGTTTAGCCTTGCCGCGGCACTTGAACTCACCCGGTTGGCCCAGTTTATCTTGAATATCACGTCTCATGTGGACATTCTGTCGCTTTTACCGGTGGGCGCGCACGCAGAGTTAATGGTAAACTTGGGGCTTGCGGGCGAAGTTGCCGCGGACGCGACGTTTTTGACCCAAACAGAGGCCCCGGGGTGTCTCCAGGTGTCCTCTGCCGCGTATGAGGTTTTAAAAGCCGTGGACTTGTCGTTAGAAGGCGTTGTTTCGGTGCTTGGAGGCGCTTCCCCCGAGGATCTCGGCACCTCTATAATCTCTGCCTTAAGCGGGGACGATCTCACCAACCTCAGCTTCTATAAGTCGCGTGTGCTCCAGAAATTGGTGCTGGCAATGGTGGAAACGGAATCAGCCGCGTCTTTCAACGCACTTAGTATCCCGTTTCCAAAGTTGCTCGGAACTCCGCTCAAGCTAGCGGCGGTTGTGCTTGGATTGAAGAAGTTTTTGACTCTGCCAAAGTTTGACAGAACCAGAAACGCCGTCGCAGCCGAACTTATTGGCCTTCCACTGTCGCAGGTCATGTTATCGGGCTTGCAGAATGTGACATTGCTCAACAACTTCGTGGTGGTTGACGACCGCGAGGGATTCGTGCCGTTACCTCCGCAACGCTTCAACATGATCGTCACCGCCGTTGCGGGCTGGCTCGAATCGGAAATCGCGTACGACCCCGAGTTCGGCGCTATGCGCAGCCAGTTGTGCAACTTCTTCACCAACTACGTTTCCTTGGATGTTGGAATCGACACCCGGGTTTGGGAAATGTGCACGCAGTTGTGTCGTGATACGTTGGGCGTCGCTGCGACGGAGGCGGCTCCAGACATGGAGTACCACGCGTTGAAGTTGTTTCTCACATTACACAAGCACTCAGACGAGATTGACGTCTGGGCAGACGAGAAGGACGGGTTGTACGAAGAGCTTATCGAAGTGATTCTTACCCACACCTCCCGTCTTGTCTCCCAGCCGCTGCTTTTGTGCCAGGAGTTGTTGATCCGCATCTTCGATAAGATGCCGACAAAGGCATCGCGCAAGCACTACGGTGAGTTCTTGACCGTTCTTGAGACTGCCCGGTCGGTGGATCTCCAAAGAGTCGCAGCGGACCTTTTGCATAAAGCGGTTTTGGTGCAACAGCAGGAGTTTGTGATAGAGTACGAGCTCCAAAGCTCATCCGTGAGAGAGGGCTCCCCTGACTCAGATCCTGGTCTCAAGGCGCTGTTACCGTCGGAACTCATAGCCATAATCACCGAGCCGCCGCTGGAATACGTGGAGCACGCGGAGCCATGCACGTTCTCCAGATACGTCTGGAGCTGGCTCTTGGTCTTTGACCACTTCAAGAACATCACGTATAAAATCAGACAGCAATACATCGTGGAGTTAAAGGCGCGGGACTTGATTTCCGGGTTGCTCGACTTCATCTTCCAGCAGGTGGACATCGTGGCAGACGTTGCCTTTGTCAAGTCATTGACCCCGGAGAACATCCGCTCCTACCATGTCATTAACTACGGTGCGTTTGAGAGCACCATAGACGAGTTTAGACACTTGTTGGTTCATTTCTACTACCTCGTATGCAAGTACCTCGGCGCCCACGCACAGACGTGGTTCCTCAACATCCGTGACAGACAGCTCAAGGCCAGCATCGAAAAGTTCTCCATCAGGTACGTTTCTTCCTCCATTGTGACCGAGGAATTGGCCAAGGCAGAGGAGCTGTTGACAGGAAACAACAAGAAGTTTTCCGATGAAAACTTGACCATCAAGGTTAACAAAATTACGAATGAAATCAGGTCGGTTTACTTGATCGACGAGCAAACAATGGAGATGGTGATCCGTATCCCTGCCTCCTTCCCGTTGGTTAACGTCACGGTGGAGGGTCCCCAGAGGCTCGGAGTCAAGGAGACCCAGTGGAAGGCATGGTTGTTGGCGTCACAGCTCGTGATCACGTCTCAGAACGGTACGATTCTCGAGTCGATCGAGTTGTTTAACCGAAACGTCACCTACCACTTCTCCGGGTTTGAAGAGTGTGCCATCTGCTATTCTATTCTCCACCAGGACCACTCTTTGCCGTCGCGGAACTGCCAGACCTGTTCCAACAAGTTCCACTCTGCCTGTCTCTACAAGTGGTTCAAGAGCTCAGGGAGCAGTACCTGTCCGCTCTGTCGTGCAACTTTCAACTTCAGGGTTCATAAGTAGAGCTGAAATTGTCGGCATAATATATCTTTTATAGGCTAGTAAGACGAAAGCTGGTGAGCTCCCCCCTAAGTTGAGTCAAAAAGACATCCTATATATGACGTTCTTGGGTAGAACTGTATCTGAAAGTTGGAAGATTCCTCTAGAGGCTGTTTGAATGCCTTTGGGAGACCATAGAGGTTATAGCCAGGCCGGGGTGGATGCAGAAGCATTCTTATTGTGAGTGAAAAGTTCACTTTGACATGCAGCCATGGCTTGATTTTTACTAAATACACTTAGATATATTAGCGTGTGGCCTTGCCAAGAGTAGAGTAATACAAAGGAGAAGAAGAAGAAAATGCGAGAGATGACGAAAGAAGCTTCAAGGGCAGAAAACATATACCGGCCTTAGATGAAGCCCAAGTTGCGGTCAAGCCCAAACTCAAGTTCCTGCTCCAATCCGAGAATGTCGGAAGGGTCGCTGAACACGTTTTCCTGCGGCCTCGGGGGCAAGTCGTCGAGGAAGCTGTCGTTGGGGATGTTCTGCAACATGGTGGGGGTGCTGAGCATCTGGTAGTTGGGGTTGGCGTAGAACTGGTCAGCCTGGCTCTGGAGCTCTTTGGCCGCCTCAAGGTGGCCCTGCTGTATCTGATGGTGCTCTGCCATCTGCTGGGCATAGTGGTCCTGGAGGTTCTGTAAGTTGGTTTGCTCCTCGATGGGGGCCCGGACGGACTGTCGGAAGGTCTGGACTTCGTCAATGATCATTTGCCGCATAACGGCAGAATCCTCGACGCTTTCGAAGGAGAAGTCAAACTTGGAGGTGCAGACGGGTTCATCGGAAGGGTCGTGCCACACGTTCAAGTACGGGTGTTCCAAGGCCTCCTCCGCTGTGATGCGCTGTGATGGGTCCAAGGTGAGCATTTTCTCCAACAAGTCCAAGCCGTCAGGGTTGGCGTTCGGATACAATTGGCTGAAGGGGACCTTTGGCATGAACGGCAAAGATCTGACATACTCCTGGGCACGTTTGGACCCAATTCTCTGCAAGGTAGTCTCATCCGGTGTCCCCACGATGTAGAGGATCTGGTTGAGCTGGTCCACGTAGTCCTTTCCGCGGAAGATCGGCTTACCCCCCAACAACTCCGCGAGAATGCACCCCACAGACCAGATATCAATGGCCTTGGTATAGCTCTGGAAACTCAACATAATCTCCGGGGCTCGGTACCATCTAGTAGCGACATACTCCGTCAAGAACCCGTTGTTCGTCGCAGGGTCCGAGGAAAAGCCCCTTGCAAGCCCAAAGTCGCAGATCTTGAGCTCGCAGTCCGCATTCACCAAGAGATTGCCTGGCTTCAAGTCGCGGTGCAACACATCAGCCGAATGGATGTACTTCAACCCACACAAGATTTGATAGATGAAGCTCTGGTAGTGCGAGTCGGTTAGGGTCTGGCCCGAACGGATGATCTGATGCATGTCGCATTCCATCAACTCCTCGTAGAGGTAGGCCTCGTTGAAGTTTCCCTCGGCATCCGGCGTGATGTCAAGATCGTACAAGCATGTAATATTCTTGTGACCGCGGAAATGTCCTAGCAACTTCAATTCGCGGATGGCGCGCTTCGTGAGGATCTTTTTGCTGAAAATGTTGGTAATTTTCTTGATTGCAATCGACTTCTCTTCGCCGGCGTCATCGAACTTTGCGGAACAGACCACACCGTAGGCGCCGTGGCCGAGCTCCTTAGTGATCTGGAAACGCTTATCCACGATAAAGTCCTGATGGAAGACGCTGACGGTTAGTAAGGCTCGCATGGGCGCTAAGAGGTACGTACTGAAAATTGTGGCGTTCAGGCTGGCTCATGATGTGTCGTGTGAAGCAAGTCCGAGTTTCAATACAGCGACAAGGTCGTTTAAGTACTTGTCGTTTTTTCCAGTTAAAAATAGATCGCTGGCTTCTATGTCTAGCCTTCTGGACTGGATCGGGAGTAAAGGCACGGCGTCATGTGTCTATACGATCAGACGGCAACGCAAAACGCTGTCTTTTATGGACATACTTCCGTGCGCCTTAATTAGGATACTTCTAAAAATAGCGCCAAGCTTTGTCCAGGTGCAGGCCATCTACATTCATCCCTTGTCCAAAGCCTATGGGGAAAGGACACAACACCCAACGGCTCGTGAAAAACCGAGGCAGCATTTGTTCCTTAGTGCAAGGAATCAGCCATATTTGGCTACGGTGTACGTTTACACCACAGGATTTTGTTTGTCGACGCCCCTACATAAAAATATGCATGTGAAAAGGACGGTCGTGTCAGGGTAAGGAGTGATCTTCCGGTATTGATTCTTCCTCGTGTAATGAAATTGAGTGCAGTGAGAAATGCAACCTGGTTGCACCCTGGTAAGGATTGATAGGTGTCGGACTCTCGGAAAATAACCCTGGGAAACGAACCGAAGTAGACAGACCAAAGGTTTGGAGACAGGAGGGATATCGTATTTACCAGATCTGGGCCCTACTGGTGTGGGACCCAAGTACCTGACCGACACGCATTAGAGATTGAGGAGGTATAACTCCAGAATGGCACTAAACTGATGAGTCTACTTTAAAAGGACCTCCAGGATGAGTAGTTGTCAATTTTCAATGGTGGGAAATAATCTATCTGAAGACGAAGGGCTGCATGTGAATGAATACCAGGGACATTGCCCTTCAAAAAGGTTTCCCCCTTCAAGAGTCATTCCCATTGCCCTTTCGAGAGACATTACTGTCGCCCCTCCATAAGTCATTCTCGCTCTATAAATTATCCCATATATATATATATATATATATATATTTTTTGAACGCTGAAATCTCTAACCTGGGGATCTGCTGTGCCCGCTACTTAGGGCAGGAAAGCTTATAGTCCGCCCGCAGCTGCACCCTCGGCAACACAAATGTATGAGATCTTAAAGCCCATGCATTTGTAGTGTCTACCTCTTTCTAACCTCGCTCAGCCAAGTCGTCCACGTATATCGGCTCAACCTTACACTAAAGGATATTTTCTAAGTAAACTAAGAGTACCAAGCAAACCAAGTTACTGATGTATAAAAAGCTCGGAATCAAACGGCGGCCGTGTCTTGTCATGCAGGGCACGTCTAATGACATAATTTTTCCGGGGGGTTTTTTTGCATATGCATACCTATATTGCTTCGAATCTCTCCAACCCTTTGTAAAACCGTTTAACCTCTTCCGATGCCCTAATCTTGGCCGGATTGAAGTTGACGATCTGCAAGGAGTCTTTGGAAACACACCGCGATAACGCGACGTAAACCTGCCCCTTTTCAAAAATCTTATTCAAGTCCACCTTCACGCGCTGTAACGTTTGCCCCTGCGACTTGTGGATGGACAACGCCCATGACAAGAGGAGCGGGAACTGCGAGCGCGTGCCACTGGAAGCACCCTGGTTGCGGTCAATACTAAACTCCAGCTTCTCCCCGACCCAGAGCATGGGTCCCTCGACAGTGATGAATTTGACGATCGGCACTATGCTCTCCTGGGTCTCGCGACGCGTGAGTTTGATCAATGATTCAACGGTGTATCTCCGACTGGGAGACATCGCCGCCAACGTCCGCTCAAGGTCCGGGTGGAACTCACCCGAACCGTAACACGTTGCGAGCAAGCGTATGTCGCTGATGACGGTGGGATCCTCCATCATCTGGTGCGGGCTGAACAACTCGCACGCCTTGTAGTAGAGCGCAGGCGAGAGAAAGTATTGGACCAGGCCAATAGACCCGTTGACCAAAATCTCGGTGAGGTTCTTCACCATCATCACCTGCGCATCCTCTTTGAGCTCGAGAATTTTTGGCGCAATCGTTTCGAGCGTCGCAAGCTGCGATTCGTACTTTGTGGTGTCATCCGCGATAAACTTCCGCCCCACGCCCTTTAAATTACGCAAACGCTGCTGGTTCGCATTGTCCACCTCTCTCCGCGTGGGGAACAACTCGGTGGGAAGGATGTTATCCTCATACTTAACCTCCCGTGAAAGCTCGAGAAACAGCCGTGACATAGCATCGGTAACACTCCCAAAACGCAATGCATTCAACATATCAATCAACTCGTTGTCGCCCTTTTGCCGGAAAACCGTGGTCAACAAGACGGTTTTTTGAATAATTTTTGGCCAGCATTCCGCCTCGAAGCAGAACTTCACCGTAGGCCCGTTACGATCGGGTACTGGAGGCAACTGGAAGAAGTCCCCGGTCAACACAAGCTGGATTCCGCCGAATGGTCTGTGGTTCACTACCAAGCGTTGCGCCACGCGGTTCAACTTGCCCAATAACTCGCCGTCGAGCATGGATATCTCGTCGATAATCAAGACCTTTGTCTTCTTCCACTTATCCGCCTGCTTTGCCTTCTTAATTTTGGCCACCAACTCCTCCACCGACCCCTTCCCCAAGCCGATCGACGCCCACTTATTGATGGTGACACCCCCGATGTTCACCGCTGCCAACCCGGTGGAAGCGGTCACAGCCACTGCACTGCTCCCGTACTTCCGCACCAACCGCAGAACAATCTCCTTCAAGAGAATAGATTTCCCCGTCCCGGCTGACCCCGTGTAGAATACGTTGAGGTTATCCTTCACGATGTATTCCAATACCCCCTGTTGCTCCTTGCTAAGCACCACCTTGTCTCCTGTCACGGCCAAGCCCGCTTCTACTCTAGGCATATCCACTACTCCGGACAACCGCGGGTTCTTGTTGGCGAGCGTATGCACAAGTTTCTCTGAAGCCTCCCATGGCGAGAGCCGCTTGCGTGATCTAGCTTGGCTTCCGCCAAGAGACGTCGCTGGGTCGTACTTGTACGAAGAAGTCTTGACCGGCCTTGCATCTGTCTTTACTGGCGGTTTCAAGTTCTTAAAATTGGTGATATTGACCGATGGTTTTTTGGGGGAAATGATAGGGATATCTCTGATGTATTTGCTGCTCACAGCGAGTAACTCAGCGTCGAACTCATCGTCAAACTCGTCGTCGAGATCGATCACCTCCTGGCCATCATCGTTGAAAGATGCAGAACTGGAAGCAGCTACCCACAGCCGGGATCTTTCCAACATACTAACCTGTGCCAGGGATATGGCCGGTCTGGGGAAGCTCAATCCCAGTGAGGACCCACTCTCTGTGGGTTTCACGATGGGCCGGGCACCAAAAAACGAGGAAATGTCCTTGAGGCCCGTACCGGGTAGTTTTGCTGCTCTGGTCTGTTCAGGCTGCTTCCGTACTTCCTTAAACCTGTTAAACATTTATTGAGGCCGAAGAGTAGGTGTGTCTGATAGAACTAGGAAATAATACCCAGAACAGTCTGGCGTGAGCTTTTTGACCGCACATGCGGTGGGTGACACCGCGTTTTTCTGTATACACCGGATAGTTATTTTTTTCACCGTAAACAACGCGACGCGCCACTGTTAGGCAAAGGACGAGCCGCTGCCACCGCGGATGTAGCATGACACGCAAATGGAAGTGGTTTGAGCATATTTGGTCTGTTAGAACATAGTTCTCTTTATTCCTTCAATGGAGATAAGATATGATTGGAAGTTGGAGTTTGTTATTTAAATGAAGGATATTGGATATAGTTGGAATGGCCTTGTTGCACGTCACAAGAATACGAATAGACTTAGGTTGGATTGGAAAGAGGGGGCTGTGAGCCAGTGTTTTGGCCCGCAAGCTAGTCAGAGCTAAGTCTAGCGGAAGGCGGAAGCTCAACAGCCAAGAGTAAGCATGAATATATATATATAACCTTTTACTGAAATAAGGCGGTTAAAGTACCAGTTATGGTCAATCATTACATATGATTAGGAATGGGTGTGTTGCAACGCTCGTTGTACGGAGAGTGCCGTGTGAAGGACAGGCCGGTTATGTGTGCGTACTAATCCTTGCACGCTAGATTCGCCTCTAGAAGCAGGTCTATACAAAAAATTGAGGAAATTTCAAATAATGGTTATTAACATGTCATTTTAAGTTAATTCGCAATTGAATTTAAGCAAAAAAAAAAAAAAAAAAAAAAAAAAGAGAACCAGCGTTCAAATCTCAAGATAAGCCCTCAGTTTTTATCCTTTTGACTGAAGGTGTTGCTATGCGAACCTGATGTGCATGTGCGACTTGCCGGAATGCTAGGCTTCACAGGTGACCTCTATTCGTCATTTCCTTTCCACTGCTTATCCGTGTATCTGATAAACTCTGGTTTGCCTCCAACATCCGTCTAAAGCTTCTGAACAATTTCGCCGAAATGCTAGCTTCGGTCCGCCAAGTACCCGTGCTCACACCTTCCTCGCTCTTACGTGCTATTCGTTCGGTGCTTCGCACACTTTTAAAATAAAATACAATTCTTAACAATCTTAACCTGCTCATCCGGTACTTACCCACTATTGTTCCGTCCGGTACTTCACCTGATTCGATGCTTCACATCTCAGTCCTGGTCATCCCCGTCCACGAGCCGCGTGTCAATATTCTCCAACGGCGTATCCGTAGGCTGATACTCATCAAGCGACTCCTGTGCGGCGGACGCGGCAGCTGCCACAGCTGCGGCGGCGTGCGCTGCTTGCGCGTGCGCGTGCGCCTGGGCCTGGGCATGAGCGGCTGCCGCGGCGACCGCCACCTCGTGGCTATCAAGCATATGCTTCTGCAACTGGCTCAAATCGGCGGCACCCATCTCGAGCTTAGCTGCGTTCGCACTCGATATCGCAGCTGCGAGTGTCGCGGCATTGTAGTTAGCATTCCCAGACACCGCCATTGCAGCATTGGCAGCATTCACTACTGCTTCAACCGCTCCAAGCGCATACGAGTCGTCCACGTGAACGTCCACGCCCATACGGATCTTGCGCTTGAACGACCTAATCTCGTTGTAGATATCCTCGCGCTTGATCAAGATCTTCGGGAAACGATCCTTTAAGATTTTCTCAATCACAAGCGGCTTCGTCCCCTGCTTGTACAACGAGATGATCGTCATGTTCAACTCGTCGGACCGCTTGCGCAACATGGGGTGCGACGTCAAGGGATCCAATTTGGCATGGTTGTGATGGTTTTCGATCGTCTTCAACGTCCAGATGCGCGTCGACTTCTTGTGGTTCGCGGTCATCGAGAACGGGCACTTGGTCTTCTTAGTTGCGTTGATTGTTGGCGCAAGGTTCAACTGCGCGTTCAACGACGTCGCCTGCTGGAGCTGGAGCTGGAGGTGTTGCTGTTGCAAGATCTGCTGCTGTTGCTGGAGCTGCTGTTGCTGCTCCAAAAGAGACGCGTGCTGGTCCACAGGGACCAAGCCCTGCTCAAGCTCCAAGTCTGGCCCGTGAACTACTGGTGGTGGCGCGTGCGCGGTCCCAGACGATGCCTTCTTGCGGCGGTAGTCGCCGCCCAACTCACAGGTGAAGTAGATAGCCTTTTTGTTCGAGTGCGCAATGACAATCCCAAACCCATTGATCAACGCAAACTCTTTGATGTATTCCATCAACGCGTCGCGCGAGTCAAACTGCAATACCGGTGTCGCAGGCGTGATCATGAAGCCTGTTTCGGCATCAGTGGACGGCTGGTATTGATCGGGTGTTGGCAACTGCGGGTTCAAAACTGGTGGATTTAACGCCAACAACTGCGAGGCTAATTCTGCCTTGCTCATCTCGCGTGCGCGCGGCTTGCGCCCCGCCGCGCGTTTCTTCGGGCCCATCGCCGCCTCCATCGCCGCGTCCACCTGCTCGTCCACTTCATTATCGTATCCAGACGAGCCGTAGTGCTCATCCATCTGCAAATCCTCGGGCATGTGCATCTCAAGGCCGTTCTCGAGCCCGTTCTCGAGCTTTGACTCCTCGAGGATCTCGATGTCCTCGGTCTTTTGTTTTCTCATCAGCTTAGCCATGGTTCAAGTATTCCGTGAAGTTGGGGATATCTCGGAAGGGATTAATATTCTGTGGTTGGCAAGATCTTACGTACACAGAGACGCGTGTGAGTGTCTGTCGTGTGGTGATCAATGTAAACAAGAAAGGTCGTTTGGGAGCAAAACGGCGAGGAGGTTTGAGGATGAAAATGGGAATTGCTTTTTCGGGCGGCGTGTCCTGATTGGCGTGCGAGAACAGGATGTTTGGTTGGGACACACCTGTATCGGCACGCGCGGGGCTCCCCTGAGAGCTAGAGACCAAGTCAGTGCTGGTATTCGACCAAAATCGGGGGTTTTTTTCTCTTTTTTTTTTCGCTACGAACAGGTAGAGAAGCTAGTATTTACAGTGAATGACTAACCAGTTTTTGGAATTGCCTCATGTGTTAAGTACATGAAACAGACGGGCTGGCCATGCGACACGGTGTAGCACGCACCCGTTCCTGAATGCACGGTTTTACTCTTGTGGGAGAACTACACTATACTGCGATGCCCGCCGGGTTGAATACTGCTTTTACTCACTTCTGGCATCTTAATCAGACTCAACCGCAAACATACTGGTCAGCATCACATCGCACGCCGCAGATATCAGCTGGGTCACGTGTTTGTTGTTTTTTCTCATCAACGCGTAATTCCTGCCGCCGGATGTGGGAATACTAAGTAGCCGGAATTCCTTCTCTCGTGGTAGCTTATGCTCTTAAGTGTGCATTCTCGGATCATCCTAACCTTGAGCGGCCTAACACTTTTAGAAAAATTATCATTAAGGCGCAGGTATAACCTCTGAGTGTAGCTCGTCTCGTAACATTCAATGTGATGCTTGGTCATAGAAGAACCGCACGCATCTCACTCATTCAGTCACCTGACTGTTGGTTTTGGCACGCCCGGGCTGTTGCTGCATTCTGGTATGCGGCAAGCACGAAGATAAACGTCAGACTCCTTATCTCTTACAATATACCCCAGAAAGTTTTCGGTTATTATGAACGCCTCCCCTCTTCCTGTGAAACAGATTCACACCCAGCACGACTTGGCAAACTTCCAGAAGTCGCTCTCACACAATGTCATCAAGACGCATTTGATCCAGATCGTGCAGTTGGTTCAGGGAATTCCCAGCCCTCCCGGCAGCCTCGACCCTAAAGTTGTGAGAATGACAGTGGCACAAAATACTAACGCTCGCGTGCTAAATCTTCCGCCGCCTAGCAAAACCGTCGAAAGTCTGCTGCCGATGCCGTATCAGGCAGGGTCACAAGCGATCATCGGCATCCTCCAGTCGCTCAGAAACTGGGTCCGGGAGATTCCGCCGGTCCAGGTCAAGTCCCGTTTCGGGAATCCGTCGTGTAAGATCTGGCACGCAAAGTTGAATGCGGAAATCTCTGAGATGCTCTGCCAGCACCTCAGGCTGTTATACACGTCCTCGGCACGGCTGCCGACATTCGAACAGCTTATGGTTGAGTTGGTGTACTATTTTGTGAACAGTTTTGGCTCCTCTGTTCGCCTAGACTACGGTACGGGCCACGAATTATCCTTCCTCAGTTTCCTTGTGGGGTTGTTCAAGTACGATATCATCCATTTTGTGCCTTTGACCGCTTCCCAGGCTCTGAACGACCATCACTTGATGGCAGACGAACTTCTAGCGATGTTTGGGGCCTATTATGACTTGGCCCGCGATTTGATCGTCGCCTATACCCTCGAGCCTGCCGGGTCCCACGGCGTGTGGGGACTAGACGACCATTTCCACTTGATCTACATCCTCGGCGCTTCCCAGTTGCTCACAGAAACGTCCCCGCTCCTGCTCCGTCCATCACAGTTCTTGAAACCAGCCACCTTGGAGTCACACTATGTTGAACTGAACCTCTTTGTGAATGCCATCTCGTTTATCAAAAGGGTCAAGACGGGACCCTTCAACGAGCATTCTCCGCTATTGTACAACTTAACTTCGGTCATCTCGTGGTCCAAAATCCTCAAGGGCTTGCTCAGGATGTACGACGTGGACGTGTTGGGGAAATTTCCGGTGGTGCAGCATTTCTACTTCGGCACGTATTTGTTCCCGTGGTGCGACATGCTCGGGCGGCCTTTCAAAGAGACAAGTGAGCTGGAAGAAACGGTTACAGATGGGGTAAACACTCCACCTACCTTCCCCTCTACACGTGTGGCAGGTGTCACTACTATTCCTTCCACGCGTGCGCCGGGATCTGGGGTGCCTGTGACCAAAGTGCCATGGTCTGGGAAAACTCCGACTAGCCATCCAGGCGTCTTTCCCGGTACCCGAAGAGGCCCCGTTCCCGCCGCAAACCTCTACCGGGGAAATGGGTTTTGAGGCTTTGGCCGGGTTGGTAACGTTCATGTATATATCGTTTACGACTATGGTTATCCGGTGCTCGTCATGGTCAGTTGTAGAATGGCTCATAATTAATCTCCTATTTTTGGGAAGGCTTTTTCGGCTTGCGCTTCTTGGTGCTATGCGTTTCGATCCCGTGTGATCACTGGTTTGAGCACGCTTGGCCGCTAAGTCACTCTCTACTATGAGACATACCTCAGGGTTAGCAACTATCGCGAAGAGAAATAAACTTTCGTATCACCCAACGGCTGTGTTTGGAAGGTACGCGTGGACTCTGACCTATTAATATAATTTACGTCTGGATCTCGCTTGCAGAGTAATTCCGCTGTGTTACGGTGGTTGGCTTATTGGTTTATTCATCTTTGACACTAAATTAAGGTTGGTAACCGGCGCACCGGAAATCATGAAGGCACGTAACCTTGCTCCCGAGAATTTGGTTTAGTGGTCATGCATGTTTCTCTACGGAGTACCATCCCCCTAATACAAACCGTTTCACCAATCCGTTTGAGGGGTACGCCCTTGTCTATATGTACGTCATCTAACTGCGGTGTAGGTGTCAATTGGATGTATTAAGTATGCCCCGTAACACCTCCTTGCTGGTTATTCCAATTCCGAGAGGTATGTCCATGATAAATTATCACGTAATCCTAATGTTTTACTCGTATTTCCAAGTCTGCACCCCCAATTGCAGCTTGCTAAAGGTGATACCCCTGGTATGCCAAGATTCTTTTGACGCATACACAATGTCGCGGCCGCATGCCGCTATAAATAGAACAATAGGCAGGTATCTGTGAAAGTAATCACTCTTGAATAATGCATTCCCCGATAAAATCAAATATTGAGAGTAACACATCTGGATTGGCCTTGGCTTTATGGCTTTATGATCTCGAACAATCTGTAACTAATTGCTGCGATAATTCTCGTGCTCAAGCGTACAAAGTGGTTCCTGGGTATTTCATGCAAGCCTGCATTCCACCCTGAGTAAAAATAGATGCCTCCGGAGATGTAAATGCATTATTTGGTTCCGAAACACAAACTTTGATGCAAGCCGACAGACGTGATTCTATTAATAACTCTGCTAGTCACACCATAATGAGGCATTCCTACATTATCTGAAAGCGCTTCCCGGAAATTATTGCGCTAGCGATTGGGTATAAATATCGCCCGAATTTACACTCTATTCAACTCTCTTGATTACATATTTCTACATCTACTACAGACAATAACATTGAACCTCTTACAATGAGATCATTCACCACTATCGCTTTACTCTCCCTTGCCGCCTCCTTGGTGTCTGCCGCCTCTGAAAACTTCGGTATTCTCGACTTTAGATCGGCCTCTCCTATTCACTTCTCTACCTGGAGTGTCCAAGGTGATGATATTTACATCAATGCTGGAACTCAACTCGGCACATTGCAGATC
>NW_017566854.1:94467-115163 GCF_001661335.1 Babjeviella inositovora NRRL Y-12698 | reverse complement strand
TTAGATCGGCCTCTCCTATTCACTTCTCTACCTGGAGTGTCCAAGGTGATGATATTTACATCAATGCTGGAACTCAACTCGGCACATTGCAGATCCAGGACGATACCACGGTCAAGACCACTGACGGAAAGTTCTTAGTTGTCAACGGAGACAACTCTTTGGGTGTTGGAGCCAAGGGTACTCCGGGTTTCTCCATCATCTCTAGTTCCGATGGTTCTCCAAGTCACCTCACTTTTGGTGGTTCTACCGGGTTTTCTGCCTGCAATGATGGCTCGTCTTCGGCATATCAAATCTTCACAACCAACACTGGTGCTAACTGTCTCGGTTTCCAAGTGGGTGCGACCGGTGAAGGCACAGCTTGGGCTGATGCCTTCCCTCAGGTGGGTACTACCGGCGAAGGTAAGGTTTGGGCTGATGCCCTCCCTCAGACTGTGGCTTCTTCCTCTCCTACTCTTCTTCCAACCTCATACTCCAACACAACTACTACTACCACCGAACAGTGGACAACTGCAACCATCACCATTACCTCATGCTCAGATCAAAAGTGTGTCACCACCTTGACTGTCACTACTTGTCCAGTCACTGATCTCCCAACCGGACCAATTCCTCCTCCAAACACACCAGCCCACACCACTTCGCCTGTTGGATCCTATTCTAATGCCACCACCACCACCACCGAACAGTGGACAACTGCGACCGTCACTGTCACCTCTTGTTCTGACCACAAGTGTATTACCTCTGTTACCGTCACTACCTGCCCAGTTACCGCGCTCACATCTACTGCTGCTCCTGCAACAGTTTCTCCAAAGCCAACCACTACACCTTCTCCTGCTCCAAAGCCAACCACTACACCTTCTCCTGCTCCAAAGCCAGCCACTACACCTTCTCCTGCTCCAAAGCCAACCACTACACCTTCTCCTGCCCCTCCTGCGCCAAAGCCAACCACTACACCAACTCCTACTACTCTTGTGTCATCTGCCAGTAAGTTATCTACCTCTCACTCGGTTATAACCCAAACCGGTGCGGCTGCATCACTCAACAAAGTTGCAGGCTCTGTTGGTGCGGGCGTCTTGATGGCAGGCTTGATGTTTGTATAAGGAATATCCACACGGAGCCCTCCAAGCTTTCATGTTCACTTTCTGTTCCGACTATTCTCGCTTCTTTAAACCTGATTACCCTAGCACCTTCCGCTAAGCTTTCCATTTTTACTGCTAGACCTTGTAGCGCCCAATCCGGTATTCAGTTTGGTACAACCACTTCCTGGCATTTTTTCATGTTACGTGGGTACTGTTTTTTTTTCTCTTTCAGATCCATGCCTATCTAGATGTAACTACATAATTGCGTTATTCACTTTAACTTTTATGACTTTGAGTTTCATTTATATCTACGTCGTTTATTAACAAGCACGTTTAAATGTTTGGTATATAGCCTTGAAGGTCCTCTGTAGTTAATACATATATGTTGAAATTTCGTATAAAAAAATCTTATTGCCAGAAAACAAGTAAGCTTCGGTCTTCTCAAATTCAGCAGTCGTATTTGGGAGCTTAAATTCACTTTCGGTACTCCTTAAGATTCCCTTTGTAGGTATTTTGTGGCGAGAGCTCTATATATTTCACACCGTCATTGAAGCGTATGTGCATATCGCATGAAAATCTCCAACCCAAAAGTAGACTACATATAGTTTTATTGACGCACGAGTTTATTCCTTAAACATCGTTCAAGGGTTCTGCAAACATGGCTAGAAAGTTTATCATGGAGTAATCCCCTATGGACGCACAAGCAGGGAATCTTAAAAAAAAGACGGTATTTATTCATACATAACTTGGAATGTTTCCCTCGATGGGACCCTTTACATATCCTAGATTTGGGAACCAGTGGGCAGAATTGAGGTGAAGGTGTCAGGCAACACTACTGGTGAAAAACTTCACATTTATGTCATCTTGCATCTAGGCCCTCACCACCAAATGTATGCGCATTCCCTTGGTGTATGCACGATTACACTTGCTACTGCAGCTTAATTCTGGGTCGTTAGTTCCGGATTCCGAGGACCGATAGTTCGAGGGTAGTGAGCACCCTGGTCCTCAGCCAGCTCTGGAATTTTGGATACAATATATTGCACGAGCAACTGTAGCTGACAGGTATTATCAGTTTATACGAGGGGATTCAGTGGTCATTGCCCAACTTTTCTCTACTGGCAGTGTTTCGGTGCGGTGAGTGGTTGTTGCTCGAGGGCCATGCATATGCACGAATCTCCTTGAAACTAACTCAATGTTGTTCACCTTCCTGAGTCACCAATCATGAGATACAATACCCCCAAGCCTGCGCTTGCTTTGTAGGAGTCGAGTCAGAGATGAGCTCAGTTTACTCACGTATTGGTAGTCACAGAAATGCTTGTGTGGAGAGCCTGAGGGCTCCGAACACGCGTAACTCTCGGGACTAGACCATAGCTGCTGTATCCATAGGCCGGGGCTGAGTTTCAACTACATGAACTTTTAAAACATTCCCTCCTAAATGAATTTCAGTGGGCAGAGCGCACCCTTCCCGTTCTTTGCCGTTGAGCCCTTTCTACCAGCCCCATTCCTTGGAGTTGTAACGGTTTTAGATGTTTCCGTTGTAAGCATTGCCGCACCCCCTCGACTTTTTATTCTCACCCCTCGGCTTTATCCCCACATAACGTAACTTCAGAAATTAAAGCCATGGTTAGTATTTCAGCAGCCAAATTTACTGGACACTAGTGCTGGCAAAGACACGGTTGACCAACCTTTGTGAATTTAAATTCATAGCCCTGTTGGCTGACGAGCATCACAAGGAACTTGTTTAGGTCACGGGTCTTGTGCAGATCCGCTGCCCCCGAAACTAAGTCTCTTTCATTCGGAAACTTTCCGGCCAAATCCGGTCCTCCTGTATATAAATATCCTCGTACGACGTCATTACGACAATCATGCATGCGGTGAAACCCTCGTGCGCCCTGCCCCCACGCCTGAAACCAGTTATAGCCCAGTGTATCGACAGATTCCATCAGAATTTTGAGTTGACTTTCGGAGGTCGCCCCTTGGTTAGACGGTACTACCCACCTGCGAAAAAAAAAATGGTATACATTTATTGTCCGTACATTTTGGTCCGTCTTCACGTACTCCGGCGCGCAGGTTAAATTGCTAAAACGTACATGCTTTCGAGGCTGCATGGCGAACTTCAACCTATGCAGCAGTTCAACTTTTAGGCTTTCTTTCTTTTTCGGGTATCTATTCTTTGGTCAAGAAAAAATAATCTACAACGTTTGTGGCTGCAGAAAATGTCTTTTACTATATAAATCGGTAGATATCCTCAGATGTTTACTATATAGATCTCTCTTTTGTTTACACTCTCACAGATCTCATAGCTCCCACATCTCATACTTGCATAGCATTCGCGTGAGAAACATAACCTTGTTTCCCTCTTAACCCTCGCATAACACATATCTGCCACCATGAATAATATAGAGTTACAAGAAACAGCCGAAGTCGGCTCTTCCAGGTTGTCGCAAGAAAAAGCCCCGAGCTACTACCCGGCGGGGGAAACTCCCAATCTCAGCCACTCCTCGGAAAAGAAAACCAACCCAACAGCCTCCTCTATCCAGAATTCTAGTAACGACGAAGACGACGATGAATCGTTCACCAATTCAACCGCTGCGCAGGCGTATGAACATCAAAAAACACAAAGACAGTTAAAGTCCAGACACATCCAGTTGATTGCCATTGGTGGCTCCATCGGGACCGGTTTGTTCGTCACCATTGCTACCGGTTTAACCAGAGCCGGGCCATTAGGGTTGCTCATTGCGGTTGTTTTCTGGACCACCGTTATCTTGGCTTTGACCTCTATGGTTGCTGAAATGGTGTGTTACATGCCAGTTGCCTCGCCGTTTATCTCCATGTCCGGTAGAGTGGTTGATGAGGCCTACGAAGTTACCGCCGGGTGGAACTTTTTCTTGATGGAAGCGTGTTACATTCCGTTTGAAATCACCGCTGTCAACGGTATGATTCACTTCTGGCGCGATGACTACTCCCCGGCTATCACTTTGTGTATCCAGATTGTCATCTACACCGGAATTAACGTGTTTGCCGTTAAATGGTACGGTGAATCTGAATTCTGGCTTTCTATCGGGAAGTTAGTCCTTTGTATCGGTTTATTAATTTTCACTTTGGTCAGCATGTGCGGTGGTAATCCTAGTCACGACGCGTTTGGTTTCCGCTACTGGAAAAACCCAGGCTTGTTCGGTACCTATGTCACTACTGGTGGCATGGGGAGATTCCAAGGCTGGTTGGCCGCGTTATCCAATGCTTGTTTCTTTGTTGTCGGTCCGGAGTACATGTCCATGGCCGCGGGTGAATGTGAGAACCCAAGAAAGGTGTTGCCGGTTGCATACAAGACGGTTATCTACAGATTGGCGCTCTTTTACATTGGTGGTGCTTTGTCGGTGGGTATCTTGGTTGCATACAATGATCCTGTCTTGCTTGAAAAGCTCACCAGCTCCTCGTCCAACTCCGCTGCCTCGCCATACGTTATTGCCATGCAAAACATGGGAATTAAGGTCTTGCCTCATATTGTGAACGGTCTTGTGCTTTCTGCCGCCTTCTCCGCCGGTAACTCCTACTTGTACTGTTCCTCTAGATCGTTGTACGCCTTGGCCTTGAAGGGTTACGCTCCAAAGGTCTTGAGAGCGGTCAACGGCCAGGGTGTCCCATACTACTGTGTTGCTATTGGTTTCTGTTTCTCGTGTTTGGCGCTTTTGCAGTTGGGTAGCAGTGCCTCTGTTGTTTTGGACTGGATCGTTAACTTGTGTACCGGTGCTCAGATGTTGAACTACGCGCATATGTGTGTCACCTACCTCAGTTTCTACCGCGCGATGAAGGCCCAGGGTATTGATAGAAACGGTTTGCCTTACAGAGCCTGGTTCCAGCCATATAGCAGTTATTATGCCACCTTCTTCATCTGGATCATGGTGTTCATTTTGGGCTACACCGTCTTTATGCCGGGTTGGTGGTCTGTTGAGAACTTCTTGTTCTCCTATTTAATGATCTTTATCAACATTGCCATTTTCGTATTCTGGAAGGTTTTGAAGAGAACCAAGTTCATCAAGCCAGAAGAAGTCGACTTCGTTTGGGGCTTGGACGAGATTGAAGAGCACGAATACGAGTTTTATGCCAAGTTGGAGGCGGAGGGAAAGTCTGGCCAGCCAGAAACCTGGTGGAGTAAGATCATGGTATGGTTGTTCTAGCTTTACCCCACCAGTTTAAATTTCTCATTTTCCCATAGAGGTTGCCAATCCTAAGAGAGTGGCTCTGTTTAATACCAATAATTTTGATAATCACCCTGTAGCAAGTGGTCTTTCTGCATATAGCAGTTTTAAAGCTGTCAGTTGGATTCCATATATATCGGTGTGTGGCATATTACCCAAAAATAAGTCTGGATGTCAATTGAAGCAATTAAATTGAACCACATTTCCTAATCTAGGATAAACTGGTACACATGTCGTCAATAGCATTTTCCTATAAACTATTAAGCGTGAGCTAACCAGCTCATCTCATCACGTGTTGACGTTCCGCATATTTTCGTACATATTTTTCTACATGATGTAGACCAAACGTGACAAATTTTGCCTCCACAAATCCCCATCCAGACTCACCGGGACAGTCTCTAAGATGTTGTCACTCATTCGAGCTCGCTCTGTACTCTCCAGGCGAACCCTATCCAGGGCACACTCGCACAGACTATACTCTGAGACACCTGTGGCGGCGCCCGCTGAACCAGACGCCCTGCGCTCGGCCGATGACTTGCTCAAGGAGTTGACAGACAAGTTGGGCGCCACAAGCTCAACCAATTTTTGGAAGGAGCTCGAAAAGATCGAGATTAAGCCGTTTGTGCAGATTGAACGCGAGATTCAGGAGCGGGTGGCCGCACGGTACCACGCACCGTCGCAGGAATGGTTGGCGCAAATACCCGCAAAACCCTTGAAATCTGAGGCCAGCGCCGTTCTTACCGCAACCTACGGCCCTACACAGTCGTTTATCCGCCCCAACGACTTGTCCTCCCCGGTGGATATCGGCGATGTCGTGGAACTCCGTGGGGACTTCCACAAGCCGTTTTTGCATGTGGTGGCGGCGGTCCCGTCGGGCCCGTTGGACTCCCGCTACACTCTCATTTCCCACACCGGTCAGGTTCACTACCTGGGCCGCCAATCGTTCCGCTTCCGAATCCCTGGCTTCTTTCCCAAGCCGTGGCTTGCGAACGCCATTGTCAAGGAACGGAGAATGGACGGCTACGCCGCGGTAGGTGTCACCAAGGAGACGTCAAACTTCCAGGGAAACGAGTTTCTCGTAGATAATGCCGCGTCACAGTCCAGCCTGGAGACGTATCTCGTACCAGAAACGGTGCGCGCGGTGTTGAGCCAGCCGTTGATTGCATGTATGGATAGCGCGTGGAGCTCGCTCTCTCGTATTTCGCAGAAACTCGAAATGATTCACCGGGTGGTGCAAAACCTGTCAGGTCCCACCTCGATCTCTCTTTTCACGCTAGTCAAGGCGGTGCAGGCGATGGACTTGGACTACTTGAAACAGCGGTTCGTGGCAGCGGGCAGCGATCCGCGAAAAGTCGAGAGCGTTTACGCGGAAATCTGCACGGTGCTCTCAGTGCAAACCCATGAAAAATGGACCGTGGGAAACACCGTGTTGGGCAAGAACTACGGCCAGTTGGACCCTGGTGAGAAGTTCGACGCTGCGGAAATGTTTGCCGTCATTTTGGCGTTGCGCAAACAGAATCGCTTGTGGGGCGATCTCAACGTGGTGACAGGGTTCTCCGGGCCCATCTCCGTCGTGGCATTGCCGTTGTCGATGGGGGTGCGATTGGAAGAGATTGTAAATGACTTGAAACTGAGTCCTGAGACGTTTACCCTGTACTTGGAGAACATCACTACTCGAGTGGACTTCCAGGCGTACGACAACGTGGTGTATTTGTTGAAGAAGTACGTCGCAGGAGGCATTACTGATGCGCCGACAGAGACGATGATCGTAAAGCTTCTCCGCAGCATGCCACAGTTCCGCGAGACAGACATTTCGCGCACTTCCGCCTTCACGTTGCTCCAAGCGTTAGGTGAGGTGCGCAGCGAAGAAAATCCCGTCACATGGTCCGCGGAATTGGCCTTACCACATTCCGAAACGTCCCCGAAATCGGACTCCGAGCAGGAATATCACCAGCTTTTTGAGGTAAATGGAGACTCTGATCCGTTGGAAGGCATTAGAGAGGACTTTGGGGAGTTGCCCGTTTATTGTATCGACAGTGCCACGGCCCACGAGATCGACGACGGTGTGAGTATCCAGCGAACCTCCAACGATGAGTGGGAGGTGATGATCCATATTGCGGACCCTGCATCGCACATCCGGCCGGACAGCCCCTTGGCCCGTATCGCCTTTGATAGGGCTTCCACCGTGTATTTGCCGGAAAAAGTGTTGCCGATGTTGCCGAAACAGATCAGTGACGTTGTAGGATTGGGAAAAGATGGCGTTTCCACCAGATGTGTCACCTACTCCTTCAAGGTCAATCCAAAGGAAACCGGGTCAAAGTTTGTGGATAGATCCTCGCTCCGGGTGAGAGCGGGAACCGTACGAAACTTCCCCAAGGCTACATACAGCGATGTGGACGATATTTTGGCCGGAAAGATGAACGTCAGCGCAAGCATGACGCAGGATCTCCAGGATATGCTCGAGGTGGGTCGGGCGTTGAGAAAGATGCGGATTAAAAGCGGCGCCATTGTTTTTGGAACGTCACCAGACGACGTTGAAATGACCCTCACCCAAGATATCACTCTCCAGAGAGAAGACCTGGCCGATTCCCCGATACAACTTTCGTTCTCGCCTAAGCAGGAAACCTCGTCCCAGGTATTGGTCTCCGAGCTCATGATCATGGCCAACCACATTAGCGGATCGTTTTTCCGCGATAACCAAATTCCTGGGGTGTTCCGCCAGTTCAGAATGCCAAAGGTGGACGACTCCATCGCTCAGGTGTTCCAAAATTTGAGTCGCCGCTGTGCCCAAGGCGACTACCCCCCGTTGACTGACATTGCCAAAGTCAGTGCCTTTATGTCTGCCTCGACCTACACCACACAGAACGCCTCCCCACACGAAATGTTGGGCGTGGTCAGTTACAACCCGTCCACCTCACCGCTCCGCCGCTTCGGTGATATGGTGTCCCATTGGCAGGTCCACGCGCACTTGTTGGGTCAGCACATGGGACAAGCACCTATTTACCCATTTTCTATGGCGCAAATGAACTACATCGCCTTCCACATCCAGACCCGCGACCAAATCATCAAGCGGTCTGTAAAACGGTCTGTGGCCTATTGGGTCCATGCGCACCTCGCCCGCTTACTAGAGAGGGTCCCGAAAACCACCTTTGACGCCTTGGTGATGAGTTCGCCCGTGAATGGGACCGTACGGGCCTCGTTGGTGAACTACGGCATCCACTGCAGGATCAGTATCGACCCGGAAACACGTCCGCCAGTGATTGGCGACATGCTAATCGGGTGTTCCATCGGCGCGTTGGATGTGGTTGAGGGCGAGCTTGTGCTCCAGTGCAAGAAGGCTTGTGAGGACTAGGAATTACATGTATAAAGTTGATTGAAATTGTATATAGGCTATAGAAATTGTATAAAGGTAATAGAAATTGTATAATGATAACCTCTAATGCAATGGGCGTGGTATGCCGTTGGGGCATGTATCTATTAGCATCAATGAGTGTGCGAGAGGGCTAGGTAATAATGATGTCTCAGGTTTCCGATTGGCTGGTATTGCGATGATTTTTAAATATCGGGCGTCCAAGAGTGTTTATTCCTGGTTCCTCCAACTCCATGACAATAGCCAGCCTCAATTGTATATGGTCAATTACAATTATTTGGTTATGTCGGGCGCTTAAGGCAACCACGAGATAACGCTTTGGGGTTCCTCCGAAACTATGCTAAATACTGCTTACAGACAAGATATCTTGTGAGATGAAAGAAAACCACAGCACAAGTATATTTAATACAGACTATATAATGCATATCATACAACTTCGTTTCGTTTGCCGCTTCAATGGACTGGCCTCCTTTCTTGTTGGGTAGCTTGGTTAATGAAAGTGTTGGAAACAAATTCAATAAACTTAAGCGACAGCGGTCAAAAGATCAGAGTCACCACCGTCCAAAATGGCCAAGACACCAACTCTGAAGAACTTACCACAGGCGGTACCCAACTCGTTATTACCACCTTGGTAGTAGTAGACGTTGGTCTTGGACAACATGGCGTAGTATTCCAACTCAGACTTTCTCAAGACTGGAGTGTTACCGGCGATGATGATCAACTTAGCCTTACCCTGTCTGATAGACTTGATGGTAGACTTGTAGCCCAAGGTGTACTTACCAGACTTGATGGTCAAGGACAACTTGGCGGAAATGTTTTCCTGGTTCTTAGACTTTGGGGCCTTAAAAATGTTAGTACATGATCAGGTTCATTGGGGAACAAGCAGCAGTAAAGGAACGAAAGCGAAGAGTAATGAGTTAACAAGTATAGGTGCTCTGAAGTTTTACCTCCAAAAGGGATGGATTTCGCCAGCGAAGCATCACCTTTTTCGTTTCTTTCCTCTCACTGGTAGTGAAGTAAAGTACGGACCATCTCTGTGATTATTGATTTAGAATAAAGTATAAATACACTCCGGTCGATACTAAAAGAAAAGGGGTTTTTTTCACCTCCGATCTCTAGCGGATATGCTATCGGTTATAAAGGAATACACTGCGTGGCCTGCCTCGATGGGCAGCTTCGAGGTGGTGCCCCGGCATAGAAAATTTTTCATTTTCGCGAGGCGAGAAACCAGTCACGGAAACCCCTTCCTGATTAGGAATTTAATCGATCAAGCATGCAAGCTTCCACGAAAACTGAGAACCACCAGGAGTTTTGTATCCTGCACACAGTGTGTTGTGCCTGGGTGGTGAGATGAAAACTTGGAAAATGTCAGATTCCGGAAAGGGAAATTTCCCTTTCCGTGTCTTACAGAGAAGACATCTGTATAGACAAATGTGCAGGACAATCGTAACTCTGAAATTTTTTCCCCCCAGCGGTGGTTCCAAGGTGTGCCGCCCACAGTACGCCCCATTGAGCGTGTGGGACGAAAATTCCGTTTACTATGGTGAGTTGAACAAAAGACTACTTACAAAAGTTTCCTCCGCCTTTTCTTTTAGCCCTTTCACTATCTAACTAACTCTATTTGTATGTACCTTGTGTACCGATATGTTCCATCCACAAACGAGTTTTGTGGAGAGACCCCGAAAGAGGTGCGGTGAAGGCGAGAGGGCCACGAATCAATACCCAAGCCCACGAAATGCTGCCCCTATAAAGCTGGACGTTTCGATGTGAGGATGCCCAAACGTCCCACCTATTGGAATCATAATCCAATGCCTACCCACGCTCTTTGAAACTCTTCTTGTTGTCTGGAACTCTACAAAAGTTCAAAAATACTAACAGTCTATAGTCACAATGAAGGTTGAAACTGATTCTTTTTCTGGTGCTAAGATCTACCCAGGTAGAGGTACTTTGTTTGTCAGAGGTGACTCCAAGATTTTCAGATTCCAGTCTGCTAAGTCTGCTTCTTTGTTCCACCAAAGAAAGAACCCAAGACGTATCTCCTGGACCGTCCTTTACAGAAGACACCACAAGAAGGGTATCACTGAGGAAGCTTCCAAGAGAAAGACCAGAAAGACCGTCAAGAACCAGAGAGCCATTGTCGGTGCTTCTTTGGAATTGATCAAGGAGAGAAGATCCCAGAAGCCAGAAGCCAGAAAGGCCGCTAGAGAAGAAGCCACCAAGGCTGACAAGGAAAAGAGAAAGGCTGAAAAGGCTCTCAAGAAGTCCGAAAAGGCTAAGTTGGTTGCCAGTGGTGCTAAGGTTTCCAAGCAGCAAGCCAAGGGTGCCTTCCAGAAGGTCCACGCTACCTCCCGTTAAAATGCTCTGATTAATGTATATTTTAATGCTACGGTGCCTTTTTTGTGATTTATAATAAAAAATCTCGTTCTATACGTATGGAAAGTTTGTTCTTCTGTAGTTCTCTGATTATACGTAGCTAGCTGTCAAATTCTCCCGTCGCCAGCGTGGGTTTACAAAGCGGTTTAATAAGATCGTATGCAGTGGTCTGGCTTCACTGCCATCCCCCTCTGGGCTTTCAGCATTGACTAGTACAGTGTTGCTTCCCCGCCATCTTCCCCCAGGCTCTCCGTCTTGACTAGTACGGCGCTATTTCCTCATACTTTGCCTCCAAAGGATCTAATCTGTCATGGTTAGAGATGTAACCTACCGATTCGCTTTAAATTTAAAAGTCACAGACTTCTCTACTCCATACTGTTTATAAACTTGCAAAGCTTACTCGTGGTTTCTTGATCTTCAATTCTAAACTAGAAATCCTCCCCGCTCCATTGTAAGGGCATATCTACGACCCAAAATTATACTAGATCAAGGGAGGTAGTCGCCCTCAAGTCTTCTCTTGAGTGTGTATATAAATAGTGCTTCCATGTGTATATACATAGTGCTTCTGTGTGAAGCGTTGGATACTGAGCATTATTTTATGAATAAATCGGACAAAATGAGGCATAAAATGCAACGGTACAAGGTCATAACCCTCTTTTTTTTTCTTCTCCCCACTCTTAAATGACGACCCAGGAGCGAAAATAGTCCCACAACTGGTGCTGGATATGAATAAAAGCATTAGGGATACCAAGTCGAGTGTATGAGTTTCAGGTGCCACATCGAAACTTGGCAGGCATGTGAACCACAACATAAACCTGCATTATACGATTCTTTGGACCAGTTGCAAATTTACAGCACCGTTGGCTCCCAAGTTCCGGGGTATCATGAAACTATACATCGCAATCCCCGGCGGAATAGCAGACCCAAACCTCTTAGATTCCAGGTACACCGTCAAGGGTCACGGTCCCTTTATGGTTCGGCCTAATTCATACTCTATCCACCTTCAATCCATGGAAGGAACTTACGTCTCGCCGATCATGACGCGGTGTCTAGTGTTTAACCTAATTAACATGACAACCCGGCGTTTAAGACGGAGTAGCCCTAGCGTGACCCAGTCCAGGGTAACCTTCATCCAGGCTGTGATGGCCCGTGAGCCAAATGCTCGTATCGTATGTGCGTCAGATCTTACACGATGGTCACAGGGGATATTCACTTGCTTTCTTTTCCATGTGATTAGAACGCGTAAAAGGCCTTTGGCCCTTTGGCCCTTGAGCTAAGCGCCCTAGGGCTTGTTTTTATGCTCACCTTCTGCCCGTGTAATTTATACGTGTAGCGTAAGTTCATGTACGATCAAAACATGCGTGACCCCGAGACTACATGCCGCTTAATCCCGTGTCGTAGTTCATTGCCAGATCAGCATACACCCCCTCACTAGAGGGAACTCATCATGGTTAAGTCTTCACCAGGGCCTTATCTACTATGCATGCCCTAGGCGTGCTATCCACGGAATATGGACTCCTGCGTACTCCGGGCATACCTTAAAGTTTGGCTAGGCGCATCTGTAACACTTTACGCAGCACGTTACATCTCATCCGGGCACGAGTCATGCTAGGTTCGTGCCCACACCGCTAAAGTACCATGGCTTACAAAATATGTGTAATTACTTGTAGGGCCTCTAGCATCAAACCGCCACGCCAACACCTCTATAAGTACGCCTATTCACAAGGCGCCCCGATAATTCCGTTGAACCTTACCAGAATATTCCTATAATGGATTTTACAAACATGCAGACACCATTCCAGCAGATTTCGGATCCAAGACAGCAGATGGCGCTGGCTCCCTACGGCGCCAGCCAGAGCAATCTTAACTTCATGAACCAAACCATGGACTTCACAGCCCCCGTACCGCTCAATCCAGAGGCGTATCTGGTGTTCCAGCAGTACCACGATGACCCCAACGTAAACCCTGTACCTTGCTCTGAAATTGATGACTGTGAGAACCACTTCATGACGCAGTTGCAGGAACAGATACCAGCGCCGGAATACGTATCTCCATCGTCTCATGCGTCATTTACGCTTCCTTTGAACGACTCTCAGATCCAGAGGCAGAGCAACACCCAGTGGCAGGGCCTGAACGAGGTGCCGGCAAAGACCGAAGGGTTGGTGGAAACGGACGAGGAGCGTAACCAGGAGCCTCTCCGCCAGGAAGACGACGAAGCCTCCTTGGACGAAGAGGAGTTGAACAGACGGCGCAAGGCGCAAAACCGCGCAGCGCAACGGGCGTTCCGCGAGCGCAAAGACAAGAAAATGAAGGAGCTCGAACTGCGATTCCAGGAGTCCGAGTTGAACAATAAAAAATTGTTGGAGGAGTTGAAGTTGCTACAACAGAAGAACTTTGAAATCCAGACAGAGAACCAATTCTTGTCCCAACAGCAACGCCAAACGGCTGCCATCTACAACGCCCTGCTTCTCCAACGCCACGGCTCGCTCCCCTCGGAGTCCTCCCGCTCCTCGACTCTGAGCAGTCCTCCGGTGGCCTCTGTCATGGATCTCAAGAAGCAGTTCTCGTTCCCGCTGTCGGAAAACGATTTTGTGCACGAGATGGTGGATGTGAGCCACCACAACATTCAGATCGAGAAACGATTCACTTACAAGACCAGCGAGGGTGTTATGGTGTTCACCATCAGCGCGTTGTGGGACTACCTCAAGGAGTTGCAACAAGAATTGGAAACGCGATACGTTGAGGGCCACCCGGACGTCGAAGACTATCCGGACCTTGATAACGAGCTCGACATTGCGATGGTTATGAGCGAATTGAAGGGCAATGAGAAATGCCATGGCCACGGACCGGCGTATCCAGTAGACATGGTCAAGGATGTGTTGAGCAGACACATCAAGTTTTAGCTTCGGTTTTTAGCAATATATGGTTTCTGGGCCAATTGTGATTTTGTAAACAGAAAGCGCCAAGGGTTGAAAGAGGTGGTCTTTGTGTAGATGAGGGTTAGGCATTCAAACGGGTGGTGATTTCTTGCCTAGACAAATACATCACAGTGATATGGTAAGGTGGCTTAAACGCAGTACTATTCAAGCCCTGAATGCTTACCGTGGAGAAGCTTTGTGGCCTTTAAAGTAAAGTGAAAGTTCTCACAAATCTCTGCGAAGGCGTTTGATGGTTGTGGAAGATAGTTAATGTGGTAGACAGTATCCGTTCCCAGGGGTCTAAGAAAAACCGTCCTAGCCGAAGCCCCCTCCGAGACCACCTATCAGCCTAAGTTAGCCGTAAGCTATAGTTAGTAATGACGCAAAATATTGCATTGTCATAAAGCCCAACAGATTCATCCCAAACTTATGATAATATGTTAGACAGAGGCGCTGGAAATTTGTCAATATACACTCATACCTTGGTTGTGTGGAGTCTCGGAACGTGCGTCTCTATCAGCACCGACGACTTTTTCCGTCTAAATACTTGGGCCGCGGGTCCCTACGGCGCTATTTCTATGCGGGTCATACAACACGATAAGAACCATCGCACCCAATTTCCTCCGCCAATCGCTCTTCTTAGCCGTGGAATATTATTAAGATCGCCTTAGAACTTGCAGGCTCCTCCGCCAATCGGGAATGCATGGGGACTATGACCACGGCTGCTAACCCTTCGTGTAGTCGCCACGATAAGAGTTGATATCCTGCATATTACTCGCGGCTCACGCGCCACCCGAAATGGAGCACCGACAGGCAAAAAAAAAACTCGTGGCCATTCTTCCTATAAGTATAATCTTTCTTTTTTCCAATCCCTTGTCCTTCTGTTTAATCAAGCAATGTCCGAATCACAGTCTGAAATTCCGTTGTATCTCTTTACATACAACGTCAACAAGAGAGCCCAGTCTCCGGAGAGTCTTGGCTCCAAGTTGATTGCGTCTCTTCCAAAGCAACCACCTAAGCTTCTCGTCTTTGGCTTTGAGGAATTGTGCTCAGTCTACGAGAGTTTTTTTCCAGTGAGTTCCTTGCAACACTTAGGCAGCTTGGAAACCATCGTGCTTGAGGCCTTGTCCAAGCAATACTCCGAGAAGAGCCTCCAAATCGAGACCATTGCCAAGTTTACGCACGGGGCGTTGGGCCTTTTTGTGGTGGGTATCAACGGAGAGAACGGTAAGGAATTTGCCACGAGAAACCATCTCTTTGGGAGGTCCTCATGTGGATTCTTGTATAGCTCGTTAAAGGGTGGTTGCGCAATCAGACTCCAGTTCAAGTATAGCACGGCAGAGGAATGGACAGAGTTCACGTTTGCAGACTTTCATTTGACGCCAAAACAGGGCAAGGGCTACTTGTTCCAGCGGGACGAGGATTTCAAGTACTTGACGCGCTCCATCGAGTTCCATGGAGAAGGTGCATATGCCGAGGGGGGCACCGACACCAACCCTGCCTCGTCTTCCATCACCGCTCCGTACGACCCCAATCCCACGGAACTGGCGGACTACCAGGGGCTTTTTAAACCGGATTCCCATGTCATTATTATGGGTGACTTGAATTACAGAACAGTCGTCAACCCCTTCACCATTTACGAAGAGACGCCTTCCCAGGTCAAGCTCCAGTTGGTGGATGCTGGCGAACAGCCAGGCGTCAGCAGTAGTGCCGACGATCCGGACAAGGCCTTCTATCACCCTTCCATCGATGAGTTAGCCTTGTCGCTCGCTAATAAGAACGGCTGGCTCAGAAAATTAAAGTTGAAAGAGCCTAAGATCGCCTTCCGTCCCACCTACAAGTTCAAAATCGGAAAACTCGACGCGGGCAACCAGATCTACAACGTGGACAGCTCCCATAATCCATCCTGGTGTGACCGTATCTTATTCTTGAACACTTATGGGGGTCGCGGCGTTGTGAAGGTCAACAGGTACCACAAGATCGGGGGGTTAGTGGAGAGCGATCACCAGCCGGTCTTCTTGGATGTTGTGGTACCATTCACCGCGCCACAGCCGATTATCAGTCAAGACGGGTTCTTGACCCTGTTACAGAAGGTGGAACTCGATCCTGAGTTCGCCGCCACCGATGTTACGCCACTTGTAGAGAAGTTCCAGATGAAAATCGAAGGCCGATACCAGTACGTGAAGTACGGCACCGTGCTCAGTGACGCCATCTTGGCGTACTTGTTTTTCTTCTTGGAGTACAAGGTCGGCTGGTTAGCCTTGGTTCTGTTTGCACTTCTTCTTGTGTGCAAGGCCATTGGACTCTAGTGTATTGATATTTAATTTGTGAAAAGCTGTAGGGGTAGCAAGGCCCGTGGTTTTGTCTCGCAATCAAGCAAGCGTGAGAACGGCACAAGGCTTGACCCGACTGCAAAATTAACGTGTGTAGAATCACACTCCAAAATGTGGTTAGCGTCCTAAACTCCCTCCTAGCCAAGCCTATGGTTTTTTTTACCCGTCCGCAGACCATTACCCTCCTAATTTACCCGTTTCTAACTAAGTCATTTATTGATTATTAGGTATTCGTATCTATTTCTTGCTGGTGTAAGAGACCGACTCGTAGTCGGCTCCGTCATTGCTAAAAACCACATCCTCCTCACTGCTGTCGCTTTGGGCCTCGGCCGCGGCCTGTAACTGCGGAATCGGCCTGTCCAACGCGGTAAATGGTTTTCCGGTGACCCGGGAGTACACCTTCAACGACGCCAATCGCACAGCGCAACTAAAGAACCCGATGATGACACCACCGAAGGGAGCAATCACAAAGGCACCAAACGGACCCCAATCCTCAGAGTTGTACAACCCGTTCCATAACAACAACAAGCGTGCACCGTCTCTAGCGTTGTCGTAATACACTGTGCCAAAGACAAAGACGGCCAAGAGAGCCCCCAACCCACCAACGATTACATCGACCCCGGCCAACCAGTAGAACTTTTCGGAGAGCCCCAAGAATATGATAGGGATAATCGCTGAGGAAACCAAGTCCGCAATCAAATAGATCTGCAAAACATCGTCCGCGGCCTTGACACCCACCACGACACACGGGATGATGATCACCACCACCATGGCTCTGACCCAGTACAAGGAGATCTTGTTACGGAAAAGATCGTTGGAAATCGTAGAGACCATTGCCGATTGCAAGGAATCCAACGTACAAGTCGACAAGCACACAGTGAAGACAAGCACAAAGCCAATGACCCAGGACGGCATCTTGGCGAGCAAAATGAAGAAAGCGGCATAGCCGTCTGGATCGTTAGGCTGCAAGTCACCGGTCCATACAGCGATGAAGCCGGTAGTGCCCACAAGCGCGCAATAGACGAAGGTAACAACGGCTGCGATACCCGTACCAATGAGCAAATCTTTGTCGGTCTTGGCCGCAAACGTCCGCAACCAGAAACCAGCCATGAAGCAATCGTTGGTTACAATCGCTACAAACAAGATGTAGATCAACTGCCAGCCCAACTTGTTTTCCTTCAACAACCCGGAGGACCCGATCAAAGATGTGTCGATGTGGATGTTAGTGCCCATACCACAGGCACAAATGACAAGCAAAAGGGTAACCATCAAAGCCTGGAGGTTGTCGGTGATGAAACTGACCTTGAACCCACCGATACTGGTGTAAATGGTGGTGACCACGCATTCGACGATAATCGCGGGAAGCGCATTGAGGCCAGTCAAGGTGCTCACGGCGTAGTTAAGGGCGGAAATCTCCCCCACAAGAAACAAAAACATGGTTAATACCGTAAAGGCAGAAAGGTACAAGCTGCAAATAACTCCGAAGCGCATACGGACCCACTCCGTCAAGACAAAGCCGTCGGGGCATCTCTTGCGAATGGCTGGGCCCGCAAACGAAAAGAGGAAGATAGGGAGAGACCCACAGATGCAATATACGAGCAATCCATGTAACCCCGCGGTGTTGGCGATCTGGGAATAGGTGGTGAGGATCCCACAACCCATCGCTAAAAGAGTTAGTATCGAAGTCTGGGGGACGGCGGCGCCGGTGCCTATGGTGTATTGACCCGGCCAAGGGCCAACAGGTTGCAACCATTTAGATATAACATGAATACAGGCACGTTCTATCACTTTGATGAAAACAGTTCCGTTCATGTATTGAGGCTAATTTCTTGGTACACTGGCTCAGGCATTAAAGGCCTCCCGCGCCGCTAGTAGATTATGGATTTCCTCACGCAAGCATTGTCTTGTTCGAGTTCAAACGGTAGCATCTTCTCAGCAAAATCTGACTTCCTATATGGGAAGTTAGATTTGCACCCGTAATCCAGTACTAATCTTTTCTCAGAGGTTAGTATTCAAGCCACCGTCCGCGGCATGATGTGAGTTGTTGCCGCACCTTTGGCGACTGCTTCTTTGCAAGGAATTCCATTCAAATAGGTTGGCTAATACGTACCACTGGCGATAAAGTTCAAACTCAAAGGAAGGGCTTTTTGGGTACCGTTGCTACTCAAGAACGAGATACCGTCTCTGGCTCTCCACCCGATGTAGCACCCCGACACTAGCAACGCACCGTAGGTGACATACATGATGGCGTTCGAAGCCTGCGAAGATAATTCACCCATAGTGCGTGATGTGGCAATGGTGGGAGTGGGGATGCTTGGACAGAGCTGGGGGCTGCTGCCTTTATATCCCCTGAAAACCTCCTAACAGTCCCGGCGTATGCACGAGACGGTTTGTTGTAATTTAATTTTTTCAGCGTGCAGGTGCAGGTGCAGATGCCCATGCGCTTACGAAGCCTGGAACCATAAAGGCTATAAGACAGAGATGACGTATTAATTAGGAAAGAGCACAACTACGCTCGGACTAGTCTTGGCAAGAGACACATATTCGGATAAATCCTTGCGTATACTCTTACGTTACCTGCGATATGCGCCTATATCCGGAGTAGACGGACGATCCTTTGTGTTACCAGCGATGACGCGAGTATACCTTCCAAAACCGCATAGCTTGAAATGAATATGCAAGAACACAGCCGTGAGAAAGGTCTCAGTGGAATCCTGATAACCGAGAATTTTCCCTCTCCGAGTCTCCCAGAAAAATGTGCCATGGCTAGCGCCGCACGGGGAGTATGCGCTTAACCGCAATCCCATGTCTTGCGGCGCTCTCCCTGGCTACAGCCAACGATCCTTTAGAAAACTGAATAGAAAGGGAGCCTTATGCCTGCGAGAGAACATGAAATGAAGGGTCATTGCTAGCATAAATGTTAGAGTTTTTGTGCTATTTAATGGGTGGTCTAGATTACTTCTAAACTGTTATTTGCAGAACTGATATTGGTCTATAGCCCCTTGTGCGTGTCAGTACGTTATGTACAATACGACTGCCGTGGTACTGTCATATAAAATTACTCATTACAATTATTATTACAATTATCATTAATTCAAGCACGTACATTATATGCCTGGTTGGTATTGATCCCTGGTTTCTCTGTCGATACTCATATTATAATCTAGTTATAGTTGTATGGGTATACTTCAATATCTCATCGACCAGGCAAGAGCATGTATGGTATGACTTCAGTTATTGGCTGAATCTGAGAGTGGGCATGGACATAACTCTGGAAAGCTACTCTTCCTCACTGCTGCTCATGTCCTCCTCCTCCTTTCTGCGGCCGTTGGCAGACAATCCGCGTAAACTGATGGGCCCGCCAACGTTGCGGCTGGTGTCTAACTGCACAGCCGCAGCCCTGGGCTTCTCATGCACTTTGGCTCCCTCGTCAATCTCCATCTTGAACTCATCTTCATCAGAGGATTCCTGGAGGACCTGCTCAAGCTCGTTTTCTATGTCACCAAACTCGTCGTCACTGTGAAAGTCGGGTGTTGGGATGTTCGACGAGAGCAAGCGCTTGGACGCCACGGTCAGCACCGGTCGGGAACCCGGGGTGGCCACGGGCAATGTAGGTGACGACTTGAGCTCGTGTCTCAAGGGTGACTGCGGGGTGGCTACCTCGATCTTCGGAGCTAAAGGGGCTCTGGCCTTCTCATCGATCACCAACTTGGAATCGTCGTCAAACTGGAAATCCAAGTCGTCAAAGTCCGAGTCGTGGATTATGACCTCCTCTTCCTCCTGTGCTGGTGATGGAGTGCTCGCAGCAGAGGGCAAGCGCTTCAGCGATACCTTCTGGTGTGACGCCTTTGATAACGGGAGCTTTTCCTTCTTCGGCGATGTGCCTGTGCTCCTTTCCATTTCTCGCGCCTTTGTGTCCAACGTCTTGGGGTTTCGCGACTTACTGGCGCGGATGGAGCCATGGACTGGCTTCAACACAAAATGGCCGTCTTCGTAGATCATGGCGTACTCGGACGCCAGCCCGGGCTGCGTGCCCCCAAGCGCCACACCCTCCAAAAAAATGTCCTGGCTTTCGTCCAACGACGGTGCTTTGATGGCGTATCGGTTGTCCTCATCCAGCATCTTGTATATCGTTAACGGTTTTGTGGGATCCATGGAATCGGGAAGAAACCCGTACCGGATCGAGAAAGTCTCTTCCATGCGCTGCTGCTCCTGCTTCGCCTGGTACGAGTTGCTGGACACCGCTAGGCAGGATATATCGAGGTCATACTCCCCGTCAGGGATCAGAGATTGGCTCATATAGTTTAAATAGGGCTAAAGGTGGATATGGCTGGGTGGTAAAGCAATGGACAGCCAATTAGTAAGGATAGGTAGCTAAGTGAAGGAAATGGACAGATAGCCAAATAGAGGAAATAGACAGGTATCTG